>NC_135661.1:1039666-1314427 GCF_964188315.1 Podarcis muralis
TTTATGGTAAAAGTAAGTGTGATTTAAAAAATGGTTAAAACTTATGATATATGTAAACTGCTAAAGATGAGGTAAAATGAATATCAGATAGGGGGGACTAGGGGAAGCTCACCTAACAATGTTTAGAAAAAATTTGATAAGACAAGAATTTGTTTGTATTGTTTGTTTTTCTGTTTGTGTTGTTTAGTTGTGTTATAAAATGAATAATTTTTTTTGGGGGGGGGAAATAAAAATAAAGGGAAGGTCGTGCCTTGGGGGATCACAAAGAGAACACTCTGTGTGGGGGATTTTTTTTGGGGGGGGTGAAGCTTTTCATCTCTCGCATAGACACACCTGTAGAAGCCTCAATGCCTCTGAATAAACTAGCTGTGGGGAATCCCAAGTGAGGAGAAGGCTGCTGTTTTCATCAGGTCCCACTTGCGGGCTTCCCATAATGGGCCTCTGGTTGACCACTGGGAAAACAAGGTGCTGGACTACGGGGCCTGATCCAGCAGCTTCAGGGCTCCTCTGAATTCCTTGCACATGCACAGAGCCCTCTTTGTTTTCTGCGCCAAGAAGCTGCAAATCTTTGGAGCAGGGTTGCAGGTTACTTCCAGCCTCAGGAGCCTAACCCGGCCCTCTAAGGTTCTTTTTCCAGCCCTTGAGACTCTGCGGCACCAGTCAGTCACATCGACGGCCCCACCCACTTATGACTTTAGTCCCTCCCACTTTAGCCCCACCCACCACCGAGGGAGACCCTTGGGCAGAAGTAGGTTCCCTACTGCTTGAGGCAGACACCTTCCTGATGACTTCTGTGTTTTAGAAGAACTTAAAATGTGGGGAGGGAGTAGGCGAGTGAACGGCAGCATAAAGGGGGTGCACGTTGCTTTTGGGGGTGCCATGCTAGCCCCAGAAGCCGTTCGCCACCATGCACAGGGTGCAATTTCTTTGAAAGACTCCCCAAAGTCTGTTTTTTTAATTATTACTTGACTCTATGAAATGTGATGATATTGTATCTAGCTTCGTATAAACTGGGTCTGGTTAGAAAAGTCTTACTTGTTTGCGTTTCAGTTCAGTCACCTTCCTATTTACTTGATTTAAATTTAATTAAAAATTTCCCAGTCTGTCCTACCTTGCAAGGTGGTTGTGGGGATGAAATAGGCAGCAGGGGGAAGAGAAGAACCATGTGCTCAACCATTTTGGGGGAAATGCAACGGTGGAGGGAAATTCACTTTTTACGAAGTTGAAAATTTCAAAACGTGGGCCTTACGATGGGTGCATGACACTTGTGCGGGGGTGTGGCCCCTGACCTGCACCAAGATGGAATGACCTGACCCCTCTCGCCCCACGTTTGCAGGTTGGATCCTACGGGGGACGCCTTCGCTACACCCTTTCCTACAATGCTGGAGGACGAGGCACCCCACTGCCGGACGCTGATGTGCAGATCACTGTAAGGAAGAGTCCCTGCTTGCTCAGGAGAGGGCTGGGTTTCTACAGGTTTAGCTAGAGAGGTTGGGGGGGGGGGCATCCCCTGGAATTCACTGGGCATCAGGACCTGTATAGCAGCAGAGGCCCTCATTTCTGGGATTGGAGGAAGCTCGGAGTCCCACATACACCACTCCCATAAATGTTTATTTATGCCTCTGATTTGGAGGCAACTAGATAAAGGTCTTTTTTGGGGGGGGGGGATTTAGCAGCCACTAGCAGAAATATCATGTGAGTAAGAAAAGGGACGCGGGTGGCGCTGGCGGTTAAACCACTGAGCCTCTTGGGTTTGCTGATCAGAAGGTTGGCGGTCCGAATCCCCACGACGGAGGGAGCTCCCGTTGCTCTGCCCCAGCTCCTGCCAATCTAGCGGTTCGAAAGCATGGCAGTGCAAGTAGATAAATAGATACCGCTGCGGTGGGAAGGTAAACGGTGTTTCCGTGCACTCTGGTTTCCGTCATGGTGTCCTGTTGCCCCAGGAGCAGTTTAGTCCTGCTGACCACATGACCCGGAAAGCTGCCTGTGGCCAAACGCTGGTTCCCTCAGCCTGAAAGTGAGATAGATGAGCACCACAACCCCATAGTCACCTTTGACTGGACTTAACCATCCAGGGGTCCTTTACCTTTACCTTCTGAATAAGGTTACTAGCTATTGTGGCTACTAGCCATTGTGGCTACTAGCCACAAGCGCCATGGTCTGATTTCGTGGGAGGAGGCAGCGACGCTTCTGAATCCCAGTTGCTGGAAACTACAGGAGCGTTGATCCCATGCTTGAATCCTCTTTGAGGGCTTCTCTTAGGGGCTGTTAGAATTCCTGCTCCATGATTGCAGTCATGGGATTGTTGTCTTTCACATGACGAGCTCTTGACAGGGGCATCACAGTGAACAGGATACTGGACTGATCCAGCCAGCTCTTCTTATGTTCTTACATTCTCTTTTGGTGTCTCCCCCCCTCCTCCAGGGTAACGACATCACCTTGGTGGCCTACCTGTCGGAGCTGCGGCCTCGGGAACGCAAGAGCTTTGAGGTCATCTTCCAGGAGGTGAGGCCTCCCTGTGCCGTCTGCACCTGAGCTCCACGTTTCTCTTGGTGGCAATGAAGCCACCCCATATACCTGGGAAGGGGAGAGAGGTGGGGATCCAGGCAACACTGACACTGCTTTGGTGGAGAACGTGGGTGAATCTGGCTTAAATAAAGCAGCTGGAGGAGCCTGCAGCTTGTTTCCGTTGTCCATTGCCACTTGTCCCATCCCTCTGCTATGCCCACAAAATGAGCTTATCTGGCTCTGCAAGAACTTCTTCTTCATGGTCAGAGACTGCAATATTTCTGAATACTAGTTGCAGGAAAACTCAGGAGGGAAGAGCTGCAGTGAAGCCACTTCCATTACTGCCCCTTCCCCGCTTTCTTTTCTATATATATATATGGTAAAGTAATAATCATAAATAAATAAGAATAAAAATGTGCCCCCCACTACTGAGACCATTCCATTGTAACTAATCCAACCTCTCAAAATTTCAACACCTCTTGTGATGGTTTGACCCCTTTCCATTTTAACAATACAAATTCTACAAACATATCTTCCATATCTTGTTGAAATCATTTCTCCTGCGTATTCCCTGTCTTACCTTAATGGCACATGTTAATTTATCATCCATAGCTACATCCCACACCTCTTTATACCGTTCTTCCATTTTATATTCTGCTTGCCCCTTCCACTTCCTAGCTATCATAATTCGTGCAGCTGGCAATAAATTAATTTGTGAGTAAGTCCTTCATAGCCTGTGAACCTTCCACCCCATCGTAAATGGATAATAATGCTACCTCTGGACTTCTGGTCAGCTGTAACTTCTTCTCTGCTTTCTGCTGGTACATGTGGAAATCTTAAGGATAGTAGGAAAGGATATGTTGAATAAGTATTATTCTTCCTTTACTCATACTAGTAAGTGATGTAGCAGAGAAGATTCCCCTCAATATAGCTGGAAGCTAGTTTGCAGATTCATATGAATCTCTTAGTTAAGTCTATTACTGGTGTCCCCTTTTGATCCCTTTTAAAAGAATAAAGACACGAGAGTCTTTCTGAGTAAAGTAACAAGTTTAGTCACATTTCAGTTCACGATTTGATCCCTGAAAGGCAGGCTTCACTTGGTAGTTACATAAAGAAACTGTGAGTTTGTCTCATATGGAGACTGAACTGAGAGCCAGCAAACAGCAAAATTTACATTAAGATAACAAAATGGCTGCAGGAGAGCAGCATGCCAGCGAAAGAACAGCAAGACAATAGAAAGACAAAACGACTGAGAAAATGACTGCATGACTCAGCTCTTTTATGGAGTCAGATAGCGCCAAGGGCCTTCTGGCAGTTCTCTCACGACGTGAAGACAGAGGGCCTTCTCAGTAGTGACGCCCACCCTGTAGAACACCCTTCCATCAGATGTCAAGATAATAAACAACTATCTGACTTCCAGAAGACATCTGAAGGCAGCCCACTTTAGGGAAGCTTTTAATATTTGAGGAATAATTGTATTTTCATATTTTGCTGGAAGCTGCCCAGTGTGGCTGGGGAAACCCAGCCAGATGGGCAGGGAATAAATACTATATCATCATCATCATCATCTCCTAGGTCACATGTAGGGGGAGAAAGTTCCAGACCAGTGGAACAGCAAGTTACCCTGACTGGATATCCCCCTGCTTGTGCCCACTCTAGAGAAATAAGGAATGTTGCATTTGACTGCGCCAATGGATTCCATCCCACAGTATCAACCTTCCCCCCCTTTTCTCCCCAGCAATACTGGAAGCGCCCAGATGGCCAGCCAGCCACCCGGGAGCACCTCATGATGGTCCTGGCTGACCTGGACGAGATTCTCATCCGCGCCACTCACTCCACCGAGATGCTGTCGGCTGGCATCACCGGTGTCAGCATGGAGACCGCGGTGCCCACCTACACCAGCCTGCCCCGGGCTCTGGAGGTGGAGGAATGCCGCTGCCCACCAGGCTACCAGGGTCTTTCCTGCCAGGTGAGCCTCTTCGCTGGGCCAGGCAGGGCACGTGGGCTCATGGGGCACTGTTTACTGACGCCACCCTGTCCCTCTTGCAGGATTGTGCAGCTGGCTACACCCGGACAGGCGGTGGGCTCTACCTGGGGCACTGTGCGCTGTGCGAATGCAACGGGCATTCAGATTCCTGCCACCCTGAGACCGGCGCCTGTTCAGTAAGCAACTTCCATAGGCACATAAACTCGGGTGTAAAAGTGTATTGGGAAATGATCCATAATGAATTGAGGAAAAAATGTTTAAAATTGATTTTCGAAAAACAACAACAGAATCCTTTCTCTTGGGGATAATTCAGACTGAAATTCCCAGGTGTCAAAAAAGGTTATTTATGTATGCCACTACTGTGGCCAAAAGGGATGTGGGAAGCAAAGTTCTTAACCCAAGGTTCTATTTCTGGGTTAGCGGAGTCTGTAACCTGAAGTGTCTGTAACATGAAGCGTCTGGAACCCGAGGTACCACTGTACTAATACCAATCATTCAAGTACCAAATTATTCAAGTACCAGATCATTCATATAATTTAGGTGGCTAGAATTGATGGCTTGATGATTTACTTTATTTCTGCATTCCAAAATCTTATGGATTTCAATTACATTCTGGTCAAAATAACAATCCCTTATACAACTACTGCAATATTAATAACTTCTCCTTTTTAACTTTTATTAAACAAACATTACATACAAAAAAACCACAAACTAATCTTACATTGGATATTTCTAGACTAAAATAGTTATTGCAGTATACATAATCAAATTGTCAAACATCTAGAATAAGTGTGTATTATATAAAAGAAATAAAAAGAGAGAGAGAAAAGAAAAAAAGAACAAGAAAAATGCACAACGATAAAACCAAAAAATTAACAAAACTAAAACTACCTATCAAACGAAAAAGCAGTATTTAGTTAATTCAAACCAGTATCAGGGTGTTCTGCTCACAAAGTCCCTCATACTGGGTTGAATGCTATTTTTGATTTGTTGGTTTGTTGACTCCCGTCCACTCTTTGCGGATTCAATTCAGCCATTTCTATCTTTGATCTGTATTTAATTATTTGTCTCCATCTTGGGATACCTCTGTCTACGAAATCAGTCTAAGCACAGCCAAGCGTTATTGTTGGAACCATGTTTATTCAAGTAATTTTAATAACTTCTAGTCTTGTTGATTTGCCCTTCCCAGAGCTGCCTTCATCATGCTGCTGGGGAGTTCTGTGAGAAGTGCGCACCCGGATTCTACGGAGACGCTACTGCTGGCACCCCAGAGGACTGCCAGCCCTGCGCCTGTCCGCTGACGGATCCGGAAAACCAGTACGATGTTGGCTCATTGAGAGAGAGAGAGAGAGACTGAGTAGATGGGGGCTTGACCGGGTTTCAGGATGGGCTGGCAGCGGGTGTGGATTTGTGGGCAAATCTGCTTTAGCTAGCCACTCCGGGTGGATAAAGGTATCAAGGGTTACAAAAGAGTATTGGGGAAGGGGTCCATAATGAATTGAAAAAAATGTTTAAAAGTACTTTCCCCAAAAAACCCAGAGTCCTTTCTGTTGGAGATAATTCAGACTGACATTCCCAGGTGTCAAAAAGGTTATTTATGTATGCCACTACTGTGCCCTGGGTTTTGTTAGCCCCAAAATGGAAAATGAGTGAGGTCCCAGCCAAAGAAGAATGGCAACTTAAGCTGACGGAATATGCGCAGCTTGCGGACCTGACATATAATAATAATAATAATAATAAATTTTATTTATATCCCGCCCTCCCCAGCCGAAGCCGGGCTCAGGGCGGCTTACAACACCAAAATAGTGCGACATTATAAAAACATTATAAAAATTAATTAAAATCAAGATTGATGGCAGCCATAAAGTTTTGTAAAGGTTGCCAGAGGAGGGAGTCAGGCTGGGCCCTAACCAAAGGCCTGGCGGAACAGCTCTGTCTTGCAGGCCCTACGGAAAGATGTCAAGTCCTGCAGGGCCCTTGTCTCTTGTGACAGAGCATTCCACCAGGTTGGAGCCGCAGCCGAAAAGGCCCTGGCTCTAGTTGAGGCCAGCCTAACCTCTCTGTGGCCTGGGACCTTCAAGGTGTTTTTGTTTGAAGACCGTAAGTTCCTCTGTGGGGCATACCAGGAGAGGCGGTCCCGTAGGTACGAGGGCCCTAGGCCGTATAGGGCTTTGAAGGTTAAAACCAGCACCTTAAACCTGATCCTGTACTCCACCGGGAGCCAGTGCAACTGGTATAGCACCGGATGAATGTGATCTCTAAGCGAAGACCCCGTAAGGAGTCTCGCTGCGGCATTCTGCACCCGCTGGAGTTTTTGGGTCAGTCTCAAGGGCAGCCCCACGTAGAGCGAGTTACAATAATCCAGTCTGGAGGTGACCGTCGCGTGGATCACAGTAGCTAGGTCAGGGCGAGAGAGGTAAGGAGCCAACTGCTTAGCTTGGCGGAGATGAAAAAATGCCGCCTTTGTAATAGCTGCAATCTGCGCCTCCATGGAGAGGGAGGTATCGAAGATTACACCCAAACTCTTAACGGACGGTGCTGGCACTAATTGCACCCCCGCAAGAGATGGGAGTTGCCCCCTCATTCCCATATCATCCCGTCCCAGCCAGAGGACCTCTGTCTTCGAAGGATTTAACTTCAACCGGCTCCCACGTAACCATCCAGCCACAGCTTCCAAGCATCTGATCAGTGTGTCTGGGGCCGAGTCAGGGTGGCCATCCATCAACAGATAGAGTTGATGGAATAAGAGAACAAGAAGAACATATATTTAGAGGAGACTGGAAAGCGTTTATTGAATATATGGGAAATCATTGTGTACAGCTGAAAACGCTGGCAGCATTAAGATAAATTCAACAGTGCAAATAAGTTGTGATGGATGCAATAATGGCATTCAGAATGGTGCAGTTTCTGTAAAATATGCAGGGATTTATGATATGTAAAATGAACCGTGGAAAGAGAAAAAAAGGAAGTCACTGATATTTCAAGGATGTAATAATGAGTACTTTGAATTGTAAAACAGAAAATTGAAAAATATATATATATACCCCCCAAAAGCTATCAAGGGTTAGTAGCCACAGTGACTGCTCTGTTTTTTGGGCTTCCCATTGAGGCAGCTGGTTGGCCCCCGTGAGAACAGGGTGCTGGACTAAGATGGGTCTGATTCAACAGGGCTTTTCTTATTTTTTCTTCCCATGGGGGCACCTAGATAGATGGTCTCTCCCTATCCAGGGGCAGTCTACCTTCAAATTCCAGTCCCTGGAAATCTCAAATGGGGGGGAGAGCATTACTGCTTGGGTGCTGCTTGGGGGTGTTATAAGAAAACCTGCTCCCTTTCCCTTACGGGCTATTCCAGAGCCCTTAAGTGGGTTCCCTATCAGTAGGAGAAAATAACAGAGGCCAACGAGAGAATATTGAGAAGCAAAGTGGCTAGCAAGCCTGATCTTTATTCAACTGTTGCAACAGGGTGCTCACTCACCACACGCAGGAGGGAGGAGGGACCCAGAACATTGGGGCTTATATAGACTTTTGAAATTGCCCACCCTGTAGCCAGAGACCACCCCCCAAAAAACATACATACATCACAGAAGGAGGCAGTCTTCAGCAGAAATCCTGTTTGCCAGGATACCTGACAGTGGTCACTGATTGCTTTATCTGGGCAGAAGGCTTTCCCCATTTGCCTCTCTTACTGCAATGACTATTTGAGGTCATTGGGAGAGTCAAAATGGCTTCAGGATTGCCCTCTCGTACCATTTGAGGCACATGGTTCATGTATTTAGATATGTGTGCATTTATGAATATTCTATATTTGGGACCTTAAAATTCTTATACCAGGGTCTTCCCTGCTGAGGGGCATCTGGTTGGCCAGGTTAGATGGACTCTTCTGATATCCTTTAAACCTCCTGACTCTTCTTCCTTACTTTATTTATTTATTTCAGGTTCTCAAGGACGTGTGAGAGCCTGGGGGGCGGAGGCTACCGCTGCACAGCCTGTGAGCCGGGCTACACCGGCCAGTATTGCGAGCAGTGAGTATCCAACTGGCCGGCGGACGAGCAGGGATGTAGCTCAGTAGCCCTTTTGGTTGTGGATCTGCCCCAATGTTAGGATTTTTATCTATCCGAGCTGCTACAGCGAGTGGTACTATGATTTGTATACATCATGTGAGTGTCTGAGAGAGCGTGAGAAAGAAAGGCTGTATTATCTCTTCCTACTGAGTACTATTGGAAGTTGATTTCGCTTCTGTGTGTGTCGAGGTTCTGTACTGGTGTTCAGAGAGCACAGACGTACTGATGGAGTCTCTGTATAGGTAAAGGTAAAGGGACCCCTGACCATTAGGTCCAGTTGTGACAGACTCTGGGGTTCGGCGCTCATCTCGCTTTATTGGCCGAGGGAGCTGGCGTACAGCTTCCGGGTCATGTGGCCAGCATGACTAAGCCGCTTCTGGCGAACCAGAGCAGCACACGGAAACGCCGTTTACCTTCCCGCCGGAGCGGTACCTATTTATCTACTTGCAGTTTGACGTGCTTTCGAACTGCTAGGTTGGCAGGAGCTGGGACCGAGCAACGGGAGCTCACTCCGTTGTGGGGATTCGAACCGCCGACCTTCTGATCGGCAAGTCCTAGGCTCTGTGGTTTAACCCACAGTTCCACCCGAGTCCCGGAGTCTCTGTATATAAGACTGTAAATAAAGTAGTTTTTGTGGGAATGTTCAGGGATGCAGGAGAGGATATATTGTCTGATAATAGCCTTTCCAACTTGTGTTAACAAGTTCACAATTTAGCAGAGTAACATTCCCCTTTTTAAACTTGCAGCGGATGCGTTTGCTCAGGCTCGCTAAAGCCTCTATAATAACTGTTCTGGTATTTTCCCCTTATTCCCTCATGAAAGATAAGACACAATGCAGTCTTCTACAAAAGTATAAAAAGAGTTTACTCACATATCATTCTGTTCACAATAGGATCCCAGAAGGCAGACTTAGCTTAGAAAAGTAACATTTACCTGGAAACTATCTCATAAGAAGACAGTCCCTTTGTCCTCTCTTGGCTGGAAGCCAAGAGGACATCTTTGGCTAAGCAGATGTTGCTTTTTCGATGCATGTAGTCAAAAAGAGAGAGATGGCTGCCCTGCCCTGTGCTTTTGTCATTACCTGCACAGGTGAGGCCACACCCACCTCTAGTCACATGCAGAGGAAGCCTGTCCCAGCCCAGAAGGAAACAGGAAGTTTACCTGCTGGCTGGACAAACATTCCTCCCCATGTGTAAACAAGTTCACTCTAGGAATGTTGTACTTGACTGCTCTTGTGTTTCACATCCCACAGTTTTAGAACTACGATTGAGTCTTTCTTCTGCTATAATATACCAGAAGGCTGGCGTGCTCTTTTCAGGAGAGAAGGGTCGCTTATTACTGGCTGCTCTGGACTGAAGAAGATTTACAGCCAGAGAGGGCCACCGGGGAACGCTCCGGAGACTTTGCAGCCTTCCCAGGGTGTTTTTCCAACACCTAACTCTCAATAACTCTTCTGTTAGGGCTGTTAGGGCCACTGACTGGTCTCTTTCCCAGAGGTGTGACTCTCACCTGTCTCTGTCTCTCTCTTGCTTCCTTCTCAGGTGTGCTCCAGGTTACACAGGAAACCCCAATATCCGTGGGCAGAAGTGTGTGTCCCTGGGTGAGTACGAAGTCCGCCAGCTGACCTCTGCCTTAATACACACACACACACACTGCACACGCCACACTGCCAGCCGTGAAGGGTTGCTGTGTATAGATAGAGGAGCCCGCCAGGTCAGGCCAGTAGCATATCTGGCCCAGCTTCTTGTTCTCATAATGGCCAACCAGAAGCCTGTGAGAAATCCACAAGCAGGGATCATAGAATCATAGAATCATAGAGTTGGAAGAGACCACAAGGGCCATCGAGTCCAACCCCCTGCCAAGCAGGAAACACCGTCAGAGCACTCCTGACATATGGTTGTCAAGCCTCTGCTTAAAGACCTCCAAAGAAGGAGACTCCACCACACTCCTTGGCAGCAAATTCCACTGTCGAACAGCTCTTACTGTCAGGAAGTTCTTCCTAATGTTTAGGTGGAATCTTCTTTCTTGTAGTTTGGATCCATTGCTCCGTGTCCGCTTCTCTGGAGCAGCAGAAAACAGCCTTTCTCCCTCCTCCATGTGACATCCTTTTATATATTTGAACATGGCTATCATATCACCCCTTAACCTCCTCTTCTCCAGGCTAAACATGCCCAGCTCCCTTAGCCGTTCCTCATAAGGCATCATTTCCAGGCCTTTGACCATTTTGGTTGCCCTCCTCTGGACACGTTCCTGGATGCTTTAGCTGAGATTCCTGCATTGCAGCGGGTTGGACTAGATGACCCTCAGGACCCCTTACAGCGCTCCGATTCCATTATCCTTTGATTCTGCACTGCAGTTTCGAGCAGCCAAGAGTTGGAAGCACTGCTTCCTCCAACTGTGGATAGCCATCATGGTTCATAGCCACTGGTAACCTTTTTCTCCATGAATTTGCCCCATGCTCTTTTAGAGTCATGTAAGCTGGTGGTCCTCCCTGCTTCCTGTGTAGGCAAGTTCTGTAGTTTAACTCTGCACTGCAGGAGGAAGGACTTCCCTTTATCCTCCTCAAACCTTCCAAAACTCAGCTTCGTCAGATGTCTGCAAGTTTTGTGTTCTGTTTGTTTGTTTTTTATAATACCGTATTTTTCGCACCATAGGACGCACTTTTTCCCTCCTAAAAAACAAGGGAAAATGTGTGTGCGTCCTATGGAGCGAATGCAGGGGGGAGGCAGGCGGGAAAAGCCCTCAAGAGCCGCACACAAGCTTTGTGTGCCCTTGCGGGCTTTTTTCCAGGAGGGAGAAGGGACTGACTGGCCGCAGCAGTCCCTTCTCCCTCGTGGGGGAAAAGCCCCCAAGAGCGGCGCCCTCTTTAAAGGCTGTGCGGCTCCTGCAGGCTTTTGTACGAGGTGGGGGAATCCCCCCACCTCCCAGAAAAGCCAGGAGAAGCCGCACAGCCCCTTTAAAGAGCGTGCAGCTTCTGCGGGAGGTGGGGGAAGCTGCAGCAGATTCCCTCCTCCCGGGCTCCCTTTGAAGCGGCAATGTGGGAGGGGAGCAGCTTACACTCGTGTAAGCAGCTCCTCTCCCACTTTCCTCCTTCAAAGCAACTATGGAGGAGGGAAGGAAGGGGACCATGGATCCTCCGCTGCTCGAGGCTTCAGCGGATTCCCTCCTCCGTGATTGCTTCGAAGCGGCAATGTGGGAGGGGAGCAGCTTACACTCGTGTAAGCAGCTCCTCTCCCACTTTCCTGCTTCAAAGCAACTACGGAGGAGAGAAGGAAGGGGACCATGGATCCTCCGCTGCTCACGGCTGCAGCGGATTCCTCCTCCGTGATTGCTTTGAAGCAGGAAAGTGGGAGGGGAGCAGCTTACACTCATGTAAGCAGCTCCTCTCCCACTTTCCTGCTTCAAAGGGAGCCCAGGAGGAGGGAATCCACTGAAGCCTAGAGGGAATCCACTGCAGTTGCGAGCAGAGGATCCATGGCTCCGCTTCCTTCCCTCGAAGCAGGGTGCGGGGGTGCAGGGGGGAAGATGGCAGGAAATAGATGCCGGGCAGGAAGACACAACCACACTTTGACCACTGAAAGTCCACCTCAGCCTCCCCAGATTTCCACTGAGACGGCCAGGCTAATCTCGATGGCCATAAGTCAGGCTCAGCATTATTAACTGGACTTAGATAAGCCATGGTTCCCCTTCCTTCCCTCCTCTGAGGCTCAGTTTAAAGCAGCAAAGTGGACAGGAGCCACCCGCTTTGCTGCTTTAAATAGTTTAGTGCAACATTTGATTCAAAAATATTTTTTTCCGTATTTTCCTCCTCTAAAAACTAGGTGCGCCCTATGGTCAGGTGTGCCCTATGGAGCGAAAAATACGGTAATTTTTATTAGATTTACATATACAGTCATACCTCGGGTTACAGACGCTTCAGGTTGCCTTTTTTCAGGTTACGGACCCGCCGAAACCTGGAAGTACCGGAACTGGTTACTTCCTGGTTTTGGCTGTCGCTCATGCGCAGAAACGCTAAATCACACTTTGCGCATGCGCAGAAGCACCGAATTGCAACCCGCGCAGGTGCAGGTTGCGAACGCTGTGGGTTGCGTACGTGCATCCCGCACGGATCATGTTCGCAACCCGAGCGCCCACTGTAATCACATTACGTAGCATCATATCTTCTTATTTAACCTTTTTGGCTCAACTCAAGTTCTTGTATTCTGAGAGAGAGGGGTGGGGTGAGGAACCTTTTCTTTCTCTTTAAAAAATATATATATTTATGCTTCTCAGGTTTATACATTTCACTAATTTTACAATCATTTCAGCATTTCAAAACTTGACTTCCTTCTCCCTCTTTCTGCGGTTCCTTAAATTTATTTTTAATATCTTCTGCATATCCAAATAAACTTAATTTGCTCATTTATTCATCTACTTTAAATATATACTCTTACGAAACTGCAGGTTATTACAATAATCCTGCCCGTGTTCTTATCTGTTTACAATTTATCTAAATATTCCATAAACCATTTCCATTATTTTATAAAAAGTTTGTTATTGTGATTTCTTATTTTTCTGGTAAGTTTCGTCATTTCTGCATATGCCATAAGTTTTTGTATCCATTCTTCCTTTGCTGGGACTATTTCTTCTTTCCATTTCAGAGTGAGTGACATTCTTGCCACTGTACAGTAGTAGTATACATGAATAAGTTTCTATGAAGTTTAGGTAGTTCTGTCCCTATAATTCCCAATAGAAAAGCTTCTGGTTTTTTAAAACAAAGGTTATTTTAAACATCCTTTTCATTTCATTATATATCGTTTCCCAATAAGCTTTAACCTTACTACAAGACCACCACATATGATCGAAAGAACCTTCTTTATCTTTACGTTTCTGTCCCTAAATTCCCAAAAGTATTAGAATTACAGTTTTTCTTTGGGAAAAATCTTTTCTTTTTCCACTTCTTCCTGGGCATGCATCTTTGCATACTATTCTATCCCTAAACCTTTCTTCCTAGAGCAGTCGCCCCTGTCAGGAGTTCAGCCTACACTCGAGTAGGACCCTGGCAGAGACACATGCCCGAGTGTCATGTTCCCTCCCTCCTTTCTTCTGCCCGAATATCACAGCGACCGATGCCAACAGACATTGGCACACTTAGGGATCTGCAGAGTTTGCGCATCATGCGCGTGACAGACCTCAGCGACTCAGCATTTTGGCTAATCTACTTTATTTACATATCAACACACACGGAGCACTGCAACATGGCTCCCTCTCTCTCTAGCATGAGACAGCAAAGAGAAAAAGGACAAAGGACAATAGTTCCACTTCACGGAACACAGTAACACAAACACCCTGTCTCCGTCACTTCCCACTCTGTGGAGTCAAAACATATACCGTCATGTGAAAGACAACAATCCCATGACTGCAATCATGGAGCAGGAATTCTGACAGCCCTTCCATCATTTCGGCTGCCCTAATCTGAGCCTTTCTCAACTCCGCAGGTACTCCAGACCAGCCAGGCCTCATCGTGCAAGTCCACCCTCCACGGACCGCCGTCTCGCAAGGCAGCAAGGTGACCCTGCGTTGCCACGTCAGCGGGGCTCCACCACACTATTTCTACTGGTCCCGCGAAGACGGGCGCCCCGTGCCCAGCACCACCCAACGCAGGCAGCAAGGTGGGTTACTGTCAGGGACTGGGCAGAGGAGGAATGGTCGAGACAGCCTCCCCAGCTTGACTGTTTGAGGGAGGAGGAAGACGACGACAGTTTATTTACAACAGGAATTTGAGGGACGTCGCAGCTCAGTGGCAGATGAGGCGAAAAGTTGGGAAATAATGTGAGAGGAGGAGGTGGAAGAGGAAGCGCCAGGGGGGCGACAGCTGATGGACACAGTGTCTTTAGAAAGCATTCCAGACCTCCCCTCCCAGAACCCGGCGAGCCTTGAAAGTAGGGGAGCAAAAAGCTCAAAGGCAGAGGTCACGTAGCAGCACCCATAGAAGTGACGAATGAGGAAGTGGGAGAGATGGGAGGTGAAGATTCACTTAGGACAACACCATTATCCAAGAGGCTGGGTTCTATAGCCTCTCTCTGTAGATACGGAATAAAAAGTGGACGGCAAGAAACATTCCCTCGTCTTTGTACGTTCCTGGGCAACCAGCTGGGAGTCGCAGGCAGCAGCCAGACAGTTACTTTCAGGGGGAGGGTGGAAGCTTTCTCCAGGCTTGGTAAAAGAATAAATTCTGAGCCGCTCGGTCTTGCTTAAAAGGAAGATGGCTCCCTTCATTCATACGCTGACTCGGTGGACAATTGTGTGTGTCTCCCCTCTTCACCCACCGTAACACTTACGCACAGACTCCCTCCCAAAGACAGCCTTCTGTAAATTATGTACAATTTTTCTGGGAAAGGGTGTTTAAGGAGATAACAGAAATCACTGGGTTAAAGTTGACCGAAAGTCCAGAGGTAGCATTATTATCCATTTACGATGGGGTGGAAGGTTTGCAGGCTAGGAAGGACTTACTCACAAATTAATTTATTGACAGCTGCACGCATTATGATAGCTAGGAAGTAAAAGGGGCAAGCAGAATATAAAATGGAAGGATGGTATAAAGAGGTGTGTGGGATATAGCTATTGATGATAAATTGACATGTGCCATTAAGGTAAGACGGGGAATACGCAGGAGAAATGATTTCGATGAGATATGGAAGATATATTTGTAGAATTTGTATTGTTAAAACAGAAAGGGGTCAAACCATCGCAAGAGGTGCTGGAATTTTGGGAGGTTGGATAGTTACAGTGGAACGGTCTCTGTGGTGGGGTGCACATTTTTATTCTTATTTATGTATAATAATAATAATAATAATAATAATAATAATAATAATAATAATAATAATTTGTTTATACCCTGCCCATCTGGTTGGGTTTTCCTAGCCACTCTGAGCGACTAACAACAGAATATTAAAAACATGATAAGTCATCAAACATTATTATTAATAATAATAATAATAGGAAAAAAGAAGGGCCTGCGGGGGGTTGGACTAGATGACCCCTGGGAAACCTTCCAGCTCGTCTCCATCTCCCTTGATTTCCTCCCCAGGACTGGAGCTCCACTTCCCCAACATCCAGCCCTCCGAAGCCGGCGTCTACATCTGCACATGCCGCAACCCGCAGTTCAGCAATGCCAGCCGTGCCGAGGTGGTCGTCACAGGTGAGACGCACCTTTTTGCTAGGAGTGAACTTCCTGCCCCGGGAGGAGCTCGAGGCAGGAAGGGGTGGGTGCCGATTGACGGGAGCCGCAGGAGTCAAGAGGGCTCTCTGCTGTTTAACATAACTCCTCCCCTCCCACCCCACTAAATGGACCACGTCTGAGGCTCCCTTTGCTGCCAAAGGCTGGGGGAAATAGGCAAGTTGTCAACGATGGCACCTGGCGCATTTCCTTGGGGAGAGGATTCCGGAAACAGCATCCAAGGAAGGGCACGGATCTTGGCAAGGAGAAGGCCACGAGGGAGTCTTTCGCAAATCTCTCTCTGCTTCCGCAGAAGGCCCCAGCAAGCCCATCACAGTGACCGTGGAGGAGCAGAAGGTGCAGAGCGTGAAGCCAGGGGGAGACGTCACCTTTGTCTGCACAGCCAAGAGCAAGGTCAGCTCCTTCAGCCTTTGTGTGCTCATTTGCTTGCTTGCGTTCCTGTACCTGTTGCTTCAAAGAGCTCCAGGTGGCATACACGCTTCTCACCCTTCCTCATTTAATCCCCACGACAACCCTGAAATGTAGGTTCGCCTGGGAGGCAGCGACAGGCCCCTAGTGAACTTTGAGGCCAAATGGGAGGATTTGAACTCAAGGGCCTAGTTCAGGGGAGCAGGGTGGATGTTAAAGCCCCCAACCCCCTGTGTAAAAGTTAAAGGTTGCATTCAACCACACAATCCTCATTCTGCACTTGTAAGAATTGTCAGGAGCTCGTCCTACACTCGAGTAGGACCCTGGTAGAGACACATGCCCGACTGGCATGTTCTCTCCCTCCTGGTTGAGCATTCGGGAGCTTCAAAAGCTTTCTTCAGCCCGAACATCACAGCGACCGATGCCAACAGACATCGGCACACTTAGGGATCTGCGGAGTCTTCGCAACTTCCTTAACAGACTTCAGCGACTCAGCATTTTGGCTAATCTACTTTATTTACATATAAACACACACGGAGCACTGCAACATGGCTCCCTCTCTCTCTAGCATGAGACAGCAAAAGGACAAAGGACTATAGTCCCACTTCACGGAACACAGTAACACAAACACCCTGTCTCCGTCACTTCCCACTCTGTGGAGTCAAAACATATACCGTCATGCGATAGACAAAAATCCCATGACTGCAATCATAGAGCAGGAATTCTAAGAAGAAATCGGCTTTTTAATGTGACAGCACTTTGCAATTCCCTGCCTATTGACATCAGGCAGATGCCTTTGCTGTGCCCTTTTTGGCACCTGCTAAAATCATTTTTGTTCAGGCAAACCTCTCCAGACATGTCAAACTTTATGTGTGTTATTATTAGCTACCATTGATATGGCACTGTGGTCTAAACCACCGAGCCTCTTGGGCTTGCCGATCGGAAGGTTGGCAGTTCGAATCCCCGCAACGGGGTGAGCTCCCATTGCTCTGCCCCAGCTCCTCCCAACTTATCAGTTCGAAAGCACGCCCGTGCAAGTAGATAAATATGTAGCTCTGCAGCGGGAAGGTAAAGGGTGTTTTCATGCGCTCTGGTTTCCGTCACGGTGTCCCGTTGCGCCAGAAGCGGCTTAGTCCTGCTGGCCACATGACCCAGAAAGCTGTCTGTGGACAAACGCCGGCTCCCTCAGCCTGAAAGCGAGATGAGCGCCGCAACCCCATAATCGCCTTTGACTGGGCATAATTGTCCAGGGGTCCTTTACCTTTTTAAAGAATACCTTGAATATTCTTAAATACCTGTTTATGTTTCCAATGGAGAGTTCTACTATTTTCTTCCATATTTTTCTTAAACCACTTGTAGAGGTTTTCTTATAATCAAGCTACATACAAATTTCATTCAATTAAAAAAAAAAACCCAACGCATTGAAAGAAATGTCTGTATACATGTTGCATGTTGAAAAACAAATTCTAGTATGAAAGTGCACATTAAAAACAAATGTGCATTCTTATTTTTATCATCATCATTACTACTATTCTCATTATCATCGTTTAATTTATTATTCACATCTCTGGTGTCAAAAGCGGGGGGGGGGGGGGAGGAGGCTGGTAGAGAGGTAACACTACCTGTTGAAAAGCTGCCTGTCTTTGGAGTCCCAACTCTCTCCTCCCCTGGCTGCCCACCCCCAGTCTCCTGCCTACACCCTGGTATGGACACGCCAGAACAATGGGAAGCTGCCCAGCCGGGCCATGGACTTCAACGGGATCCTCACCATACGCAACGTCCAACCAGAGGACGCCGGGATCTACGTCTGCACAGGGTCCAACATGTTCGACATGGACGAAGGAGTCGCCACACTCTACGTGCAAGGTAGGGATGGAGAAAGGGGGCTGCATGCTCAGGGTCCTCCGAGGCTGCGGGCACAGCCGGATCGTGGCTCAACACCGACACCCAACGCTCGCCCACCTGGCCACAGGTTGCACACGGCATCTGAGCACGCTCGTCTCTGCCAGAATGTCACAAAAGATGGCTCCCACCTGTTGCTTCTTGGGGGTAATGGGAGTTGGGGTTTCAGGCGCCGGGATCAGAGAGGTCCATTCACCCCCTTTCTCCTGCTCGGAAGCCAGGCAAGCCTCTGCCAGTCAGTGCAGACGATACTGAGCTGGAGGGGCTCCGTAGAAGACCGCTCCCTGCGGTCCCGGCTCTGAAGGGAAGGGTTTACAGCTCAGTTCTAGAGCAGTTGCTTGGCATGCAGAAGGTCCCACGTTCCTTCCTGGGCTGCGTCTCCAGGTAGGGCTGGGGGTAAGGATCCTCATCATGCTGCCAACCAGTGTAGACAATACTGAGCTAGATGGACCTTAACTTAGATCCTGTTTCTGACTTTCTCAGTACCGTGGGGACCAGAGCCTTTCTTTATTTTTAGTGTGAGGCAGGAGCTCTGTGGCAGAGCTGCTGCTTTGCATGCAGAGGGTCCCTTGTTCAGCCCCCAACATACCGTATTGACCCGAATATAAGCCGCACCCGCAAATAGGCCGCACCTTTAACATTCAAGGGGGGGGGAGGAGAAAAAAAAAGACAATACCCAAATATAAGCATCTCCCTTAAAATTCCGCAGGCATTCACACCAATAAATGGCAAATGTAGAAGGAAATCCTACAGCGTGACCGTAAAAGCCAGTTTTTGTAAGGTCGTGAATTTAAGCCGCACTTTAACTTTTCACGGTTGGAATTGGGGGGGGGGGGAGTGTGGCTTATATTCAGGACAATATGGTACATCTCCAGGGACAATCCATTTCTGATCCACTGGGCAAGGATCTCCAGCTCTGGAAAACAGTCCCTTGGGTGCCCGGGGGTCCTTACCATTGGCCAGGCCCTCATCCTCCCTGGGCCTGGTTTTCATGTCCCTCTCCCTCGCCCGCAGCTCCGTCTAAGACCCAGATGTTCTATGGACCTGTAGAAGTGGTGGAAGGCCACAGGCCCTGTAAGTCGGTTTTGGCCCCCACTTGCATGCCCCATTGTCCATCGCTGCAAGGTTTCGGTTTCATACCCTCGCACTAGAGTCCTATCCACCTCTTTCTCCTCCTCTTCTGCATGGGTTTTGATGGCATGGGTGATGGGTTGTTGACACTCCTGTTTTCTACACCCACCCACCACCCTGCGCTACAGTCATCAGCATCACGCATGCTTCACGTCTAGGGTGACATCCATTTGCTCCCGCATGGCTCGGTTCCTTTCCTGATTCTGCGGGGTCTTGAGGGCACAGCACATGAGCCTTTCTCCATCCCTGTTCTGAAATTGCCACTGGCATGGACTCCCCACCCCGGCTTCCCAGAGCCGCCTTGAACTTTCCTCTCCCCAATTTAGCTGGACCCGCGGTCCACCCCATGGCCACCATTGAGCCCTCGCAGCTGAGCGTCCAGCCAGGACAAGCGGCCGAGTTCCGCTGCATCGCTACCGGGAGCCCAGAGCCCACGCTGGAGTGGATTGGTAAGCTTCCTGCTAGGTGACGCCGTGGCCCCTGTCTCCGAAAAGTCACCTTCCGTCAGGCATCCCCAGGAATTTTCCAGGGGACTTGGACTTGTAAATAGTTAAAAGAGTATTGGGAAGTGATCCATAACAAATTGAGAAAAAAATAATAACTCCTCTCTCTCCTCTGAGAGCCAGTGTGGTGTAGTGGTTAAGAGCGATGGACTCGTAATCTGGTGAACCAGGTTTGATTCCCCGCTCCTCCGAATGCAGCTGCTGGGTGACCTTGGGCCAGTCACACTTCTCTGAAGTCTCTCACCCCACTCACCTCACAGGGTGTTTGTTGTGGGGGAGGAAGGGAAAAGGAGATTGTTAGCTGCTTGTAAAGGTAAAGGGACCCCTGACCATTAGGTCCAGTCGTGACTGACTCTGGGGTTGCGCGCTCATCTCGCTCTATCTATTTATCTACTTGCACTTTGAAATGCTTTCGTACTGCTAGGTTGGCAGGAGCAGGGACCGAACAACGGGAGCTCATCCCGTGGCGGGGATTCAAACCGCCGACCTTCTGATCAGCGAGTCCTAGGCTTGGTGGTTTAACCCACAGTGCCACCCGTGTCCCTTTTTAGCTGCTTGTAGGCATGGCCAAACTCAGCCCTCCAGATGTTTTGGGACCACAGTTCCCATCATCCCTATCAACTGGTCCTGTTAGCTAGGGATGATGGGAGTTGTAGTCCCAAAACATCTGGAGGGCCGAGTTTGGCCATGCCTGCCTTAAAAGGAGTGAAAGGCGGGATATCAAGTCCAAACTCCTCCTCCTCCTCCTCCTCCTCCTCCTCCTCCTCTTCCTCCTCCTCCTCCTCTTCTTCTTCTTCTTCTTTCTATCAGGTGGACAAGGTGGCGTCATCTCCTCCAAAGCCGTCATCCAGGGTGGGATCCTGCGCTTCCCGGCAGTGGAGCCTTCCGACGAAGCCCAGTATTTGTGCCGTGTGCGGAATAGTGCCGGACAACATATGGCCCGTGCCTTCTTACAAGTACACAGTACGTTGTGCCCTGGCGAGAAGTGGGTGGCGCGCCATCCATTTGACCCGTCTCTGGGGGTGCCGAATGTGCCCCTGCAGGAGGACAGAGCCCGCCTGCTCCAGGGCCAAAGGGAGCCCACCCGGTTCAGCCGCTGATAACATTACCTTCCTACATGTGTCTAATCTTCTTTTAAAGTCATCCAAGTTGGTGGGGAGTCTGGAGCCAGCACTGCTGATAATATTATCTAGTGGTGGGCAGAGAAAGGAAGCCTTTTCTCTCTCGCCACTCTGGCTTCATTATCAGAGAGGGCAGCCATCAGGGTGGATAAAAATAAATGATTAAAAATAATAATCGTATTTTTTTAAAATTTAAATCGGATTTTTAAAATAAAATGCTTTTGGGGGGAAAACCTTTCTAAAGATAGTTTTCCAATTAAGTTACATTATAGTCCAAAGGCTATTCATCAGGAAGTAAGGATTTGTTTAAAGTTTTTCATGTGTGCTAAAACTCAGTCTAAGTTTTTTTAAAAAATTGTTTAACCACATCAGTTAACAACCATGGATGCATCTGCTATAATATTATTATTTTAGTTAAATAAATTGTTTAAATTGTTATTAAGGAAATGATTATTTTTCTCCTTCTGATGAAGTACAGCAGAAAAGTTCTCCAAATATAAACGGTTAACTTATTAAACCTCACAATAATTTCATCGTTATCGGTCTATGTATTTCTAATAGCAGGGCTTCCCCCCCCTAAAAAAATGTTTAGGGGGTACTCTCATTTTGACTCAAGAAAATCACCATTTTATAGTTCAAATCAGGAACAATAAATACAGTAAATGGACAAAGATTCACAAAATGTTTAGGGGTATGCGTACCCCTGCGTACCCCCCAGAAAAAAGCACTGTCTAATAGTATAACCAAATCAGTAATTTTTGATATAACTGTAAAAACTACTCTGATAATTTAATATTCCAAAAATGAAACCTTCATTTAGTTCTCAATGTTAAGATGAGACCAACAAGAATGAGTCTTTCGGGGGGGGGGGAGGGATTTAAATCATGCATAGGCAAACTCGGCCCTTCAGATGTTTTGGGACTACAACTCCCATTATCCCTGACCACTGGTCTTGTTAACTAGGGATGATGGGAGTTGTAGTCCCAAAAAATCTGGAGGGCCTGAGTTTGCCTATGCCTGATTTAAATCAAGTCTTTTTGACTAGTGATTTAAATTGTGATTTAAATTGATTTGATTTAAATCAAATCCACCCTGGCAGCCATCTCTGTCAAGTATCTCTCCCTTCCCTAGGCCAGGTCAAGAGGGGCTGGGGGGGGGGCAATTGGAGGGGAAGAGGTGGGCTCACCTGCCGCTCTGCTCTTCCTCAGGTGCCAGCATCCCACAAGTGCAGGTGAGCCCAGAACGGACAGAGGTCCACGAAGGGAGCACCGTGAGGCTCTACTGCCGAGCAGGAGGCTCCCCTGCTGCTACCATCACCTGGGAAAAAGAAGGAGGCCGTTTGCCCCCACAGGTGAGTCTCAGAAGAATAGGGGGCGATGGGCTTCTCTGCTTCAGAGAGGCCTCCCCACCCCTGAGAATGTCAGTGTCAAAGGGGATTCATGGAGGAGAGGGAAAAGGGGCCCAGGATGGGAGAGGCCAGTGATGTTAGCTGGAAGCCGTCCCCTCTGCTCCAAAATAAAAGCCCTAACGATGCTTCATCTTAGGGTTGTCTGCCCTTACTCAGCTGTGAAGCAAAGGCACTCTGCACGTGCCTAAGTCTACTCTTGTTCCTTGCTACTCCTTCGCATAGAAGCCAGCTCTACACATTTGCAAGTGATTGTGCTCGCCTAGTGGCATGTTTCGGTGAGCGTGTACGCAGGACCCCAGAGGGGGCATACTTTTGAGAAGTTACAGTAGGGGTGTTCACATGTTGCATTGAACCAGTGTATCATCTGAGTACCTGTTATAAGAAAAAACTTCTCCTTTTCCCTTATGGGGTATCCAGGATCCCGTATAGAGTCCTTAAGTGGGTTCCCTATCAGCAGGAGAAAATAACAGAGGCCAACCAGAGAATATTGAGAAGCAAAGCGGCTAGTAAGCCTGATCTTTATCCAACTGTTGCAACAGGGTCCCCTGCTCATCCCACGCAGGAGGGAGGAGGGACCCAGAACAATGGTGCGCAAGCCCCTATAAAGAGTTTTGAAATTGCCCACCTTGTAGCTCAAGACCACGGCCTAAAACATCATACATACATCATAGAAGGAGGCAATCTTCAGCAGAAATCCTGTTTGCCAGGATACCTGACAGTGGTCACTGATTGCTTTACTTGGGTAGCCTGGCCATTCTTTTGTGATGGTTAATAGTTTAGTTCCACAGTCCAAGTTAGAGGCTTGCCCTATTAATACACAAATACACCCTTAAGACAGGATTTGTAAGCAAAAGACAATGGGAAGTCTTTCCCCATTTTCCTCCCTTACTGCAGAGGAATATTTGAAGTCACTGGGAGAGTTAAAATGGCTTCAGGATTGCTCTCCTGTACTATTTCAGACACATGGTTTATATATTATATATTAAATGTATTTTAATATTTTGTTGGAAGCCGCCCAGAGTGGCTGGGGAAGCCCAGCCAGATGGGCAGGGTATAAATTATTATTATTATTATTATTATTATTATTATTATTATTATTATTATTATTATTATTATTATGTTTGCCTTGTACATTTATGAACATTCAGTTTATATTTGAGACCTTAGAATTCTTATAACTGTGTTCACAAATACTTGAGCTGTACAGCCTGCCCAGCATCCCATCCTTCGCTGACTTTGTCACTGTTCGACTTTTGTCTCCTGGAATTTGTGGGGGCTTGTTCCAGGCAGGGACCCAGGCCAGGGCTGCCAGATCCTTCCTTCCTCCCTCCCTTCACTCTCTTCCTCTTCCTTCTGTCTCCTCCGGGCTCCCCGCTCCTGCTCCCTTCCTCTCTTTCTTTCTTTCTTCCTCCTCCCCTGGATAGGCTCTCTCCGTCTTTGGCTTCTTCCACTTCCAAGGTGACAGCCTGGAGGTTCTCCAGCGGCGGACCCAGGAGCTCCAACAGGTAGCCCTCTGCACAAGCCTCTCCTTGGCCTCTTCTGCTTACCCCTCCATTTCCTAGCTGCTTTCTGTCTCTTTGTTGCTTCCAACTAAGCATACTCAGAGTAGAGCCATTGGAAGCAATAGACCTAAGTTGGTTATGTCCTTTAACTTCAGTGGGTCTATTCTCAGTAGGGCTAGCACTGGACACCATCCCCACCTCTCCATTTTACACTTCCTGTCCTTCTGGTTCTCCGGCAATGATGGGCAGATTTGTCAATTTCAATTTGTCATTTTTCCAGTTTTTAAATTCAGTTCTCTACACCAGTTTGTAATTTATTTTTTAAAGTCCACATTAAAATTCATCAGTATTTGAGTGCAGATTTCTCCCAATACAGTTGTACCTTAGAAGTCAAACAGTATCCATTCCGGAAGTCCGTTTGACTTCCAAAAAGTTCAAAAACCAAAGCTCGGCTTCTGATTGGCTGCAGGAAGCTCCTTCAGCCAAACGGAAGCCGTGGATGCCCCATCGGACATTCGGGAGCCAAAATGTTCGAGAACTAAGCTGTTCGAAAAACCAAGGTATGACTGTACACACTTTTTTTGTTTTTTTAAAGCAGTTTGGTCTAAATTGCACATTTTTGCAAAGCAAGAATTTCCCTAATGCAGTGCATTTTTGTACATTATTTTCAATCATACATGCAGTTGTAGCCTCGATTTAGGCTAGCATGCGTGATTTTATACTTACTGCTTAGCTGGGCAGCTGCACTGCGTAATTCAGAGGCGTGCGTACTTTGATGGGTGGTTGCATGCTGGGCTGTGTCCAACTTAAGTTCCTCAGAGCAGACCCTTTGAAATTGACGAACCTGAGTTAGTCCTATCCATTCACTGGGTCTGCTCAGAGTGGCACCAGCACTGGGTACAACCCTATGTTTAAGAATGTGCCAATTAAGTTCACCTTTTAAATGTGAACAGGATTGAATTCTGCTCCACATTTATTCTCCGGTGGGGAGGAAAGAGGTCCATTCTCATCATGCCATCTGCCCCAGGCCTCCCTCCCTCATCTACCCCTCCTGAACATGCCTCAGAAACCACAAGCCACAGGGCTCATGTGGAATGTCTGCGTTCTCCACCAGTTGCAGCTTCAAGAGGGAAATGGGGCTCAATGTCCCTCCCCCTCCGCCATGACTGGGGGTAGGTAACCTGGTCTTCTCCACATACCCTCTGTCCCCAACTCTGCCCTCATCACAGTCAATCAGGACTCCAAGGTGGATGTTTCCCTTCCCCCTGACCCGTCTAACATTAATCTATTTGTTCGCTTGCTTGCTTATTTGGATAGAGAGGTTTGTATCAGCCTGCTTTCTCTCTCCAAAACGGAGCTGTCCGAAGCAGCTGTTTGCTAAGCTTTGGACTCCAACTCAGCCCCATGCTCCCATCAGCTCCAGTGCCATACAGCTGAGCTGGATGGGGCAGACTGGGTATTGGAGTGTAAAGTGTCTGAAGGGCAGCATGCTGGGGCCGATTGAGCAAACACCACAATCGGCCGATAGCATCACTTCACGGAAAAGCAAACTGAATCCTTCAAATGCATTTGTGGAGATGGCCCTTTGCTCAGTCACCACCAGATGCTTGCTGTGGTTTAAAGGTAAAGTGACCCCTGACCAATAGGTCCAGTCGTGGCCAACTCTGGGGTTGCGGCACTCATCTCGCTTTATTGGCCGAGGGAGCCGGCGTACAGCTTCCGGGTCATGTGGCCAGCATGACTAAGCCGCTTCTGGCAAACCAGAGCAGCGCGTGGAAACGCCATTTACCTTCCCACTAGAGTGGTACCTATTTATCTACTTGCACTTTGATGTGCTTTCGAACTGCTAGGTTGGCAAGAGCAGGGACCGAACAATGGGAGCTCACCCCATGGCGGGGATTCGAACCGCCGACCTTCTGATTGGCAAGTCCTAGGCTCTGTGGTTTAACCCACAGCGCCACCCGCGTCCCTTGCTGTGGTTTACACGGCTTCATTTTAGGCAATCTGGCAGGGGCACTTTTTTGCACATCAGAGGCCTGCCTAGCAGCCAGCATGGCCTGTGGGGCATTGGAGCTCAGCCGCAGCTCCAGAAACACTCCAGTGACTCTCCTCTTCCTCCTCGCCCCCAGTCCCGTGCAGAGAGGACAGACATTGCCACCTTGGTCATCCCCTCTATCACAGTGGCTGACGGCGGGGTGTACCACTGTGTGGGGAGCAGCGCATCAGGAGTCGGTCGGGCAAGAATCGAGGTGATGGTCATCCGAGGTAAGTAGAGGGTTTTCTTTGGACTGGGCCTTGGTGGCCATCAGCCCCCATGCAGAGACTCCACCATCGGGGTCCTGGCAGGATTTTTTGAAAGGACACATTCACACGGTACATCCAAAGCACTATGACACTACTTTACACAGTCATCATGGCTTCCCCCAAAGAATTCTGGGAGCTGTAGTTTGGTAAGGGTGCTTCGAGGTCTTAGAAGGTACCCCTCTCCGAGCTACAGTTCCCAGAGTTCCCTGGGAAGAGGGATCGATTGTTACAAGCACTCCAGCAATTGTCGCTCTGGCGACTTTCCAGACAGGATTCATTGCAGATTAGGAGCTCGTGTCAACATTCCATTGGCAGAGATAACTATGTACAGTGGTACCTTGGTTCTCAAACTTTATCCATTCTGGAAGTCTGTTCCAAAACCAAAGTGCTCCAAAGCCAAGGCATACTTTCCCATGGAAAGTAGCGCAAAACGGATTAATCCATTCCAGACTTTTAAAAGCAACCCCTAAAAGCGGTGCTTCAGCTTACGTCAGTTCTGTGTTACGAACGGGCCTCCAGAACGGATCCCATCCGTAACATGAGGTTCCACTGTACTATAAAATCAATCAATCATTCATTCAATAGCTGAACTGGGTTCCGCACAGTCACAAAAACAAATTAAGCGGAAAAGCCTCAAATGCAAAAATGCAAAATAAAGAGCAAAAACAAAAGCACCAGGCTTAATCCATTCCAGAAGTCCGCTTGACTTCCAAAATGTTTGAAAACCAAGGTGCAGGCGCCCCGGAAACAATAGCCGACAGCTGCATTGGACGTTAGGCTTCCGAAAAAAGTTCAAAAACCAGAACACACACTTCCGGGTTTTTGGCGTTTGGGAACCAAGGTGTTTGAGAACCAAGGTACCACTGTAGTGATTAATGTTAGCCAGGCTATAATTCTTGGTTATCAAATTAATCTCTGAGGAACAGAGATAACAGAGATTCACTTCCAACACTCTAAAAGGGCTGCTTTCTTGCCAAGGGACTGAGAAACCTTCAACGTTAAATGTTCAATGTTCAGAAAAAGTCAGAAGCCCAAGGCAGTATAAGTTCCTCAACTACGTTTATTCAACATTGTCAGTGACAATGGCTCACTCATAGGAAAACAAAGCCCGAATTCCAGAACTACACAATGAAAGCGCCAACAAGAACTGACCGTTGACAGTTGAAAGTGCATGCGCTTACATGCCATTAGAACGTTCGTCAACCAACGCTTATACAGTTGGTTAGAACGCACCTTGTAACATAAAAAGTGTTAAACCCAATACATAACAACTTACTTCCAGATTTTCGGCGTTTGGGAACCAAGACGTTTGAGAACCAAGGTACCACTGTAGTGATTAGTGATAGCCAGGCTATAACTCTCGGTTATCAAATTATCTCTGAGGAACAGAGATAACAGGAATTCGCTTCCAACGCTCTGAAAGGGCTGCTTTCTTGCCAAGGGACTGAGAAATGGACCCAGGCAGGGTGTGTAACCTAGAGTGAAAGAACTGTAATTATGCCAAAACAACCGCGTAATAGCCCTAGGGCAAAGATCCGCTAAACCTCCCTTTCCTTAATTATTTCTGAAACTCATATAAATTGTGACTGAAGCTATCTATCTGCCAATTAAAACATTCATCTGAAATACGAGCCACCTACTGGCTTAAGAGGTGACGCTACTAAGGGGCTCAAAACCAAACAGAAAGCATGCTTTAATCATACGTACCAAAGGGATTTTAAACAGCTTAGAGATTCTCCAACACTGCGAAACTTCCATTTTATTTTGTTCTATTTTTAATCCTCCGCTTCACTGCTGAATGTGCTGGTTGTGATGTGAGGTACGTTTTATGGAAAACCCTGAGGGGTAGGCTGCAGAGTTTCGGAGGGACACGTTTGCTGCCTTAGTGAGATTATATATAAACCCACACGCTTGGGACAAACTCGCCAGGAAAAAGATTCAGGAGTTTTGAGCGGAGAAGGAAAAAGAATCACTTGGCATCAGTTCTTGGCCAGTATGGTTGGTGGAAACTCCACATCCAGAGGCACTCTACCTCTGAACGCCAGTTGTGGCAGGGAGACAAGGGGGGCTTGTTGTGGGGAGACTGCTGTTTTGTACTCCAGCACTGTTTGTGGTCTTCCCGTCCTGCTGTAAATCAGGATCCAAGACTGCATGGGCTCGCTTGGGCCTGACCCAGCTTGCTTATCCTTGTAGCTGCAGGCCTTTCCCCGACGGTGAATATTGAATCGTCATCCTCTTCAGTCATAGAAGGGCAGACCTTGGATCTGAACTGCATCGTGGCCGGCCAGCCAGCTGCATCCGTCACATGGTACCGGCGAGGAGGCGCCTTGCCTTCCAACCACCAGGTTGGTACAGGTTGGGCTGACAGGAGGTGAAGTCCATCAATTTTTGGAAGCCTGCAGGTTCTCCGTCCCCAAAGCAGAGTTGTGAATAAGATAGGCAGGGGCAGTGAAGACAAGTGATGGAGGTAGCCAGGGGCAGTGAATTTAGGGATAGGGAACCTCTCTCTAGATCAGCCTTTCTCAACCTGTGAGTCCCCAGATGTTGTTGAACTACAACTCCCATCACCCCTAGCTAGCAAGGCCAGAGCTCAGGGATGATGGGAGTTGTAGTCCCAACAACATCTGGGGACCCACAGGTTGAGAACCGCTGCTCTAGATGTCGATGGACGCTGAAATTTCATCATTCCTGGCCAGCATGGCTAGAGGTCATGGGTGGTGATGGGAGTTGTAGTCTAATAACATCTGGAGGGCCACAACTTCCTTGGACCTGAATTCAAAAGAGGAGGTGGTTAGGGAAAATCAAGGCCAGTGAAGGCTTAGTTCAGGCATGTGCAGAACCTGTGTGGTTCTCTTTCAATTAATGAATTGAAGAAAAATGTTTAAAAGTACTTTTTTTAAAAACAAAACAAAAAACCAGAGTCCTTTTTGTTTGGGATAATTCAGACTCAAATTCCCAGGAGTCAAAAAAGGTTATTTATGTATGCCACTACTGCGGCCCGTGTTTCGCTAGCCAAAAAATGGAAAGTGAGTGAGGTCCCAGCCAAAGAAGAATGGCAACTCAAGCTGTCAGAATATGCGCAGCTTGCAGACTTAACATATTGAATAAGAGAACAAGAACCCACGTTTAGAGAAGATTGGAAAACGTTTATTGAATATATGGGAAATAATTGTGCACAGCTGAAAACACTGGCAGCATTAAGATAAATTCAACAGTATAATCAAGTTTTGATGGATGCAATAATGGAATACTGAATGGCCTAGTTTTTGTAAAATATGCAGGGATTTATGATGTGTAAAATGAACCGTGGAAAGAGAAGAAGGGAAATCATGGATATTTTAAGGATGTAAAAATGAGTATTTTAAATTGTAAAACAGAAAATTTAATAGAAATGATATACAAAAAAGAATATGAATGGCTTCCTGTATCCTCAGGTCTACGGGTCCGTCCTGCGCATCCTGCAAGTATCTGCGGCGGACTCGGGCGAGTACGTCTGCCGCGTCAGCAATGGGGCAGGCCCTAAGGAAGCCTCCATCATGGTGACCGTACAACAGCAAGGACACACACATGGTTCTGCACATGGTAACGCTTCCGGGACCTTTCAGGCCATAGAAGGGGAGAGGGCTCTTGTGCGCACACAAACATATATCGTTGATTGGAACCTAATGATAGACAGGTGTCAGGGAGGACATAATGCTTGGAGTTGGACTCTACAATTCTGTGATTCTATGACCTGCCCCCCCAGGGCCAAAAACATTTCCCACCTTTGACTCAAAGTATTTGATGACTGTAGAGGAGTGTATTTTGGGGGGGGGGGGAGCTGCCCCATAGCAGCTCACTTTACTCCATTGCCTCCCAACTTCTTACAAACTGTTTTTAATGTTGTTTTAGCCTTGTATCTCACCCTGTATCTTAGGGTGAAGAGCGAGCAAGAAATAAATAAATTAATGCAGTGGGGTGGGGGCCCTGCCTCTCCCTGCCCACGCTATGGGACTCCCAAGGGACTCTTCTTTTCCTTCCTCCCCGCAGGGAGTGTACTTCTGAGCACCCGAGTGCAAAGAATGGAGGGTGCGATGCTCCCCTCTGCAAGAGGGCGGGGCTTCCCACAAGCTCCTGGCTGTCCCTGGTTGGGAGCAGGACGCTGGGCCTCTCTGATCTGGGTTCTTCTTGTCTCCGTAGACACCCCACCAATCAGGATCGAATCTTCATCGCCGTCCATCACCGAGGGGCAAGACTTGGAGCTGAGCTGCCTCGTCACAGGCCAGTCGCGGGCCAGGGTCACATGGTATAAGCAAGGAGGGTCACTCCCGGCAAATCACAAGGTATGGAGTTGGTGTGTGTGCCTGGCCAACGATGCCCACAAACCCAGCTCCAGGGGGACTCAGACTGTCCCTTTGCCCCCTCCACCCTGCAGATATCTGGCTACCATTTGACGATTTTGGCGGCTACGGCAGCAGACTCCGGAGAATACGTGTGCCGGTTGAGCGACGCCAGCAGCGGGGCGGTGCAAGAAGCCTCCATTGTGGTCACCATCTATGGCACCTCCCAGAGTGAGTCAAACAATGCTCTGGCCATGCGCCGCCTCGCCAGTCAGAGGCAGTGAATACCAGCTGCTGGAAACCACAACGGGGTGGTGGGGGGGGGAGAGTTGCTATTTTGCTGGGGTCATGCTTGTGGGCTTCCCTTGGGGCATGTGCTGGGCAGTGGTGTAGCAGGGGTTGCCAGCTCCCAGGGTAAGGCAGGTATCCTCAGAACTGCTTGCTGATAGGCTGGAACAAAGGGGCAATAGCTCGGTGACCTACCTGAGTGGCAGCCGTGGCAGCCCATGAGCGTCGAGCATTGCGGAGAGGGGGGGCGGGGGATTGGTTGGGAGTCCATGTAGAAGGAGCCCTAGCAAGTGTCCGTCACCCAAATTTGTTCCTCATTCCGCCCATACGGACATTGGGAGATTTTCTGTGTGCCCTTGGCCTGCCCCAGTAGCCAGATGCTTCTTAGGTTTATAGGCTAAGCCAGGCATCCCCAAACACGGCCCTCCAGCTGTTTTGGGACTACAGTTCCCATCATCCCTGACCACTGGTCTTGTTAGCTAGGGATAATGGGAGTTGTAGTCCCAAAACAGCTGGAGGGCCGAGTTTGGGGATGCCTGGGCTAAGCGTTTAATTTCTTCTGTTGTGGTTATCATCCTCGGCTGCCGGTCTCCGGAGCACCCTCGGAAAAGATACCCTCCAACCTTCAACCGAAGGTGCCACCTTGCTGCACCAGGTCCAGGGAGGTTGGGGGGCAATGGGCCACCTGCCAGTGTGGGGTCCATGTACCAGACCATGCCATCCCTTGATGCCGGTCCTGTTCTGGTCTTTAGCGTTTTGGAGAGGACTGCATCTCCATGGCAGAGCAACTGCTTGGCATGCAGAAGGCTCCAGGTTAAGTTCTCTGGCAGGTGGGGCTACGAAGAGACTCCCTGCCTGCCTGAATCCCCGGAGAAGCATTGCTGCCAACCAGTGCATGCAGCACTAAGCTAAAGGGAACAAAGGTCTTCCTGCGATCCTTTTAAAAGCAACCCTTCATTCACAATCCTGAGGACTAGAATCTTGCTGGGGGTTTTATGGGAAGGGCCTTAGCTCCGTGGAGCTTTGCATGGAGAAGGTCCCAAATCAGTCGCTGGCAGCATCTCCAGGTAGGGTTTGAGAAAACTCCCTGAGACTGTGGAAAGGCTCCACCGCTCAGTGCAGACAATCCCCAGCCAGATGGACCAAGGAGCTTATACAAAGGCGGCTTCTTCTCTTCCTCCCGCTGAACTCCCAGCCTCAGGAATCACCCCTCCGCTGAGGATCGAGTCTCCATCGCCCTCCATTGTCGAAGGACAGACCTTGGACTTGAACTGTGTCGTGGCAGGACAGGCAGGTGCCACAATCACATGGTACAAGCGTGGCGGGACCCTGCCGGCCAATCACCAGGTATGTAGGCAGTGCGGTCTGGGGGCTCGAGTTGGTGATTCTTCCTTGGCCCTCTCTTTCCTGGCCTTGCTGACTGGCCAGCAGTAAACCTTGGCATGCAGAAGAACCCAGGTTCAGTCGCCAGGTAAGGATGGTAGGATGCCTCTTAGACAGGCACTTTCTGCTGATATAGGAAAGCCCTCCATCTCTTTTGGCCTTCTGCTGGTTTTGAAGGCACATCTGTTTAGACAGCCATTCCCTATTGACCCAAGTCTGCTGTTTTAATGGAATTGCTTTGCGTGGCGAGTTCCCAACCCCCCCAGGTGGAAATAATGACACAATTATTAAGGTTAATGGGCTAAAAAAGGCCACAACTTTATCGGTTACAAGTGATGAGTGGTATTGGCTTAGACATTGGTCCTAACCAACTATATTCGACTCCAGCCCATCTACTTGAAGTCCAGGAAGGGTTAGGGTTAGTAGGGGGAGTCCTGCTGATGCACATCAACTAGGAACTCCCCCGGGGTCAGCGATAGGGGGCGTGCCTTGGGCCCTCACCTCCCTAGACTTCGGACAGGGCCACGCCCCCCTGAATCCTTTAACGGACTACCCTTCGATAAGAGGGGCAGGTGATGGCGCTACCTCCTCTCTTCCATCTACAGAACTATACCAAGGCCTAACTGCCAATACCCAGAAAGTTGTTACGATTTGCTACGAGGTAGGCAAAAACCAAGTGGCTGGTGCCAATTTGCCAAGTGGAAAAAATTCCTATCAGGTCCCTCAATGGCGACCAACCAAGGTCCATAGCAAGGTCAAAGGACGAAAACCTTATAGGGCGGGAGGATGGGAAAAACAGGAACAGCTGGCGGGCGGCAAAGAGGGAGGGCCTCATCCTGCCTATATAGCGCATGCCACACCCCTGAACCAGCCGATTGGCCAGCTAGGGGGTGATGTGGCCAGGAATCCCCCAGTCGCATGGAGGGGCCATGAAGCCCGCAACCCCACCTCCTCCTTAAGGCGGAAGTGGCTTTATTGCACAGTGTAACCACGCCGTTAATTTTTCAATGATTAAGGCGATTGATTGCACATTTTAACTGCGGTGTATTTTTTAAAGGTGGTTTCGCATTTTAACAATGTTGCACAATTGGTTTTTATGTTCTGCAAACCACTTAGAAGCCATCCGATAGTTATGCCGTCTTGAGCCAGTGTTGCGTAGTCTTTAGAGTGTCAGACTAGGACATGGGAGAGACCAGGGTTCGAATCCCCACTCAGCCATGAAGCTCCCTGGGTGTGACTTTGGGCCGCAGTCACTCACTCTCATCCTAACCCACCTCACAGGGTTGTTGTGGCGATTAAATGAGAAAGGGGAGATCCATGTACAGCACCCTGAGCTCCTTGGAGAAAACAGTGATATATAAATTCTGCGCATGCAACCAGCAAACGAACTAGTGCTTGGAGGAACCAGAGAGGGCCTTTGCCTCTGGGCACGTAAGCCCAGAAACCCCTTGCCCCAGCAGACGCAGACAGCCACTTCCCAGAGAGCATTTAGACTCCAGGCAGCTTTATTCTGGTAGAATAAATGGCCTGCTCATTTCTCGAGCCTTCTCTGAAGGCAGTGTGGTACAGTGGTTAGAGTGCAGGTGTGGGTGGAGCCTCAAGTCCATGGCCTGAATCTTAACACAGTTTTGGAAGAGCCGGGGAAATCACTGTAGAAATGAAGAGGGCGCAAGAGTCCTTCTGGTTCGCAGGCTGAGACCCTACCTGCCCGCAGACTGTCTGGCCAGAGTGGTGCATGCTCTGTTTATCTCCCACTTGGACTACTGCAATGTGCTCTATGTGGAGCTACCTTTGAAGGTGACCCAGAAACTACAACTAATCCAGAATGCGGCAGCTAGACTGGTGACTGGGGGCGGCCGCCGAGACCATATAACATCGGTCCTGAAAGACCTACATTGGCTCCCAGTATGTTTCCGAGCACAATTCAAAGTGTTGGTGCTTACCTTGAAAGCCCTAAATGGCCTCGGCCTAGTATACCTGAAGGAGCGTCTCCACCCCCATCATCCAGTCCGGACACTGAGGTCCAGCTCCGAGGGCCTTCTGGTGGTTCCCTCCCTGCGAGAAGCGAGGCTACAGGGAACCAGGCAGAGGGCCTTCTCAGTAGTGGCACCCTCTCTGTGGAACGCCCTCCCGTCAGATGTCAAGGAAATAAACAACTACCTGACATTTAGAAGACATCTGAAGGCAGCCCAGTTTAGGGATGTTTTTTTTTTTTTTTTTTTTTTTTATACAAACTTTATTACAAAGACATAAACTTACACATACAATAAAGAGAAAAAAAAAAAAAAAATTATAAAATCAGACACATACAACTAGAAAAAAGAAAAATAAAAACAAAACAAAGAAAAGAAAGAACCAATCACACCCTTACACACATTTGACTTCCAATAACCTCAGCTTTGGGTTAAATATTTTACATATACCATCTGCAGTTATTTTCATTTATCTCTCCACGTCGTAGGAGTTAAACATCGTCTACTGTTAAATTGTTAATTCCCAAGTTAGTCTCAAGGTAACATAAGAATTTGGACCAGTCCTCTATCTTTTTAGTGGGGTTGTCCCGCCTAATATATTGTGTAAGTCTTGCCAATTCCAAATATTGGTACAATTTCACCTGCCACTCTCTCATTGTTGGTATTTCGGGGGATTTCCATTTCTTTGCTATTAGAATCCTTGCAGCAGTGGTAGCATACTGGAAGAAAGTCTGATCCGTCTTTTTTATTTCCTCCCCAATCATCCCTAAGAGGAAAGCTTCAGGTTTCCTGGGTAAATTATACTTCAAGATTTTCTTTAACTCCTCGTGTATTTGTCCCCAGAAACCTTTCACCCCCTCGCAGGTCCACCAAATATGGATAAAGGTCCCCACCTTATCTTTGCACCTCCAGCAGGTGTTATCTGCTGTTCTATACATTCTCCCCAATCTGGCCGGGGTCAGATACCAGCGATACATCATCTTGTATAAATTCTCCCTTAAGTCAGCGCACGCAGTAAATCTCATGCCTTTCTTCCACAAAATTTGCCATTTCTCATACCCTATCTCGTATCCTAGGTCTTTGTTCCATTTAGTCATCACCCCTTTGATCAACTCTTCCTTATTTTCGTTTTCCAGCAGTTGCCTATACATTTTAGACAGTAGTTTGTTGTTACTCTCAATAATCTCTACTTGGAATCTAGATTTGTTTTCTCCCATACCTATTCTCTTATGTTCCCTCCATAGTGCACTAATTTGGTGTTGGTGAAACCAATCCTTAATTTTCTCTTTCAGTTCATCCTGCTGTCTTAGTTTCCACCCTTCTTCTGATTTGATTAGGAGGTCCTCGTACGTCCACCTTCTACCTGTCATATTTAATTTCTTTATTTTAATAATATCCACAGGTGAAAGCCACCAAGGGGTACTTTGTTCAATCACACTTTTCTTCCTGTTCCACACTTCTAAAAGTGACCCTCTGACTATATGATTATAAAAACCTCTATGGACTTTATCTTTCTCCTGCCAGAGGTAAGCATGCCACCCAAATCTTAAGTCAAATCCTTCTAGATCTAGTAAGTCAGTATCTTTCAGGGTGGCCCATTCTTTAATCCAGAGTAGACATGCCGCCTCATAGTAAAGCCTTAAATTTGGTACACCAAAGCCCCCTCTATCCCTGGGGTCCGTCAAATATTTAAGTTTCACTCTAGGTTTCTTCTCCTGCCAAATATATTTGGTCAAGGTCCTTTGCCAGTTTTTAAAGCAGGCGGTACCTTTTATCACTGGTAAGTTCTGGAACAGAAATAACAATCTCGGGAGGATACACATCTTAATCGATGCCATCCTCCCGGTCCAGGATAAATTCAGTCTACGCCAGGTGTCCATGTCTTTCTTAACTTCTTTCCACAATTTATTGTAATTATCCTCTACTAAATTAATATTCTTTGGAGATAACCAGATACCCAAATACTTCACTTTATTTACTACTTTAATGTCCACCTGTTGTTCCAACTGTGACTTCTCCTGTACTGTCAAGTTCTTTATTAATATTTTAGTTTTCCCCCTATTTAACTTGAATCCAGATAATTTGCCGAACTCTTCCAAAAGTTCTACCGCTCTGCTGGTGCTTTCAATTGGGTTCTCTAAAAAAAGGATCCCAGTTTAGGGATGTTTTTAATGTTTAATGTCTTGTTGTGTTTTTAATATTCTGTTGGGAGCTGCCCAGAGTGGCTGGGGAAAACCCAGCCAGATGGTTGGGGTATAAATTATTATTGTTGTTGTTGTTGTTGTTAAATTATCATGTAAATGAATGAATAAATACTATTAAGAGAGATGATGATGACGATCCTGCTTCTCCCACCATTCCCAGATCTCCGGCTCTCACCTGCGCATCCCACAAGCCTCCACAGCTGACTCTGGCGAATACATCTGCCACGTCAACCTGGACTCCATCATCAGAGAAGCCTCTGTCATCCTCTCTGGCACCAGATCTGCCTCCAGTAAGCATCGCCCCCTGCAGGAAGGGAGGGGAAACATAAACAGGGTGGGCTGGGGTGATGGGAGCAAACCTGCCATTCTTTGATGCCTGCTGGCCGGCTTGGCCTTCCTTCACCTCTCTCTCTCTCCACCTGGCTCTCCCAGCTTTAGACATCACCCCCTCCATGAGGATCGAGGCCTCGTCCCCCCACGTTGCCGAGGGACAAACCTTAGAGCTGGACTGCATCATCGCCCACCAGGATCAGGCCACAGTCACGTGGTACAGGCGTGGAGGAGCCCTCCCTGCCAGCCACCAGGTATGGGGCGCCTGCCCAGTTTCCCCCTGGCATTTGCCCCGAGTGCCAAGTCTTGAGCATTCCCTGTTCAAGATCTCCAAGCAGGGCTGGGAATGTCCCCTGGAGAGTTGATTCCACCCAGTGTAGTCTGTACTGAGCTAGATGCAACAAGGGGCCCAACTTGACGTAAGGCAGCTTTTGATTTTGCTATTTTGCGACACTTTGGAACTCCCTGCCTATTGAGATCATGCAGTTCCCTTTTGGCGCCTGCCAAAAACATTATCATTTGCTTCATTTTTTCATTTCACCATTATTATTATTATTATTTTTATATAAATTTATTTATTTGGTTTTTCAGATTAAAGTTTTACAATCACCTATCCAACATACCTCATAAAAACAAGATTCCAAGGAATCTCCTGGACTTCCCTCCTCCCCTTTGTGGGTCCTACTATTAAGTCCTTTCCTCCTGCATCTTTTATAGTAATCCAAACCTTTTACATCTCCATTGTATCCAAAATTCACCATTAAACTACAAGTGTCATTCCAATTCTACTTATTTGCGATTTTAAATGTTTACAATGATTTTTAAGATAAATTATACATTTTCCCCATTCCTTATTAAAATTTTGGTCTTCCTGATTTCTAGTTCTTCTGGTCATTTTTGCCATTTTGGCATAATCCATCAACTTAATGCTGATTTTTTCCATTTCACTTTTCGCTTGTATACTGCCTTTCTGTATTACTATGCACAAGGCGGCTTACAAGATGAAGAAACAACAAAATAGACCACAAAGATCGCACATGTAATAATCTGATCCAATATGTTCTAGTTTCAATAAGCCTGTCGGAATTTTAACCTGTTTCAGTATTTTAATATTTTGTCTCTTTTAAACTGTTGCCGTAAATGTTCTCGACCTTATTGTTTTATCTTTTTGTGACCTGCTTCCAGGTTTATTTCTTAGAATCAAATAAACAAAGGGCGAGCCTTTTTTTTTTTTTAAAGGACGTACACCATTGCAGTTAGGGCATGTGCTTCAGAATTTGGCTGCATCTCCTGGTAACAACAACAAGAACAACAATAAATAATTTTATTTATACCCCGCCCTCCCCAGCCAAGACTCAGGGCGGCTAACACCAGATATAAAACAATTGATTGAAATACAACTTAAAAAACAAGATGAAAATACAACATTAGAATGCAGTCTCCTTTCAGTAGAAACTCAAATCAAAAACTTTTGGTAGGACTGGGAGAAACTCCCCAGGTAGCTGCTGGTGGTTAGTGTAGTCAGTACAGAGCTAGATGGACCCAGGTGTTGGGGTCTGATGGGAGTTGTAGTCCAAAACACCTGGGAGGCCCTGGGTTGAGGGATGCCAGATTAGCTTAGCCAGACTAAAAACTCACATCGTTAACGAATATGCCTTTAAATTGGAAACAACTTCCAGGCCTTCGGATCCCGCTTGCGGCTGGTGAAAGTCTCTCCGGCGGATTCTGGCGAGTACGTCTGCCGCGTCAGCCGCGATCCTGTCACCCAGGAGGCCTCGGTCTTTGTCACCATCCAGCAGGGCAGCACAGGCTCCTTCCGTAAGTCTAACAAATGCTCAGTGGCAGAGCACCTGCTTGGCATGCAGAAGGTCCCAGGTTCCCCATTGGCAACATCTCCGGGTGGGGTTGGGAAAAGGCTCCCTGCTGGAGGGCCACTGCCGGTCAGGGTAGACATTATTGAGCTAGTTTGATCACTAAAAGGTAAAGGGGGTGTGTGGGTGGCACTGTGGTCTAAACCACTGAGCCTCTTGGGCTTGCCGATCAGAAGGTCGGCAGTTCGAATTCCTGCGACGGGGTGAGCTCCCGTTGCTCGGTCCCAGCTCCTGCCAAGCTAGCAGTTTGAAAGCATGGCAGTGCAAGCAGATAAATAGGTACCACTGTGACGGGAAGGTAAACGGCGTTTCCATGCGCTCTGGTTTCCGTCACAGCATTCCGTTGCACCAGAAGTGGTTTAGTCCTGCTGGCCACATGACCTGGAAAGTTGTCTGTGGACAAACGCCGGCTCCCTCGGCCTGAAAGCGAGATGAGCACGGCAACCCCATAGTCGCCTTTGACTGGACTTAACCATCCAGGGGTCCTTTATCAGCCTCTGGCCTGATCCAACAGGCTCATCTTACACACTGAGCCTCCTCAGATTAGACCCACTGAAGTTAACAGACACAACTAACTTAGGGTCATCAATTTCAGCTGCTTGACTCTGCACAATTTCTCTCTCCCTTCCCTCTTTTCTTTGGCAACGCAGCCGCTGGTGTGATTCCCCCTGTACGGATTGAGTCTTCTTCCACCTCCCCCACTGAGGGCCACACGCTGGACCTGAAGTGCATCGTGGCAGGACCTGTTTCGCATGCCAGAGTCACGTGGCACAGACGAGGAGGTGCCCTCCCTGCCGGCCACCAGGTATGGGTTCAAGAGGCCTTGGAACCAAGACATGGTACTCCAATGTTGTCAGGGGCTGGGCTGAGGGGGAATGGTGGGGGCTGCTGCCCCCCTTCTCCCGAACCTTCCCAAAACAGGAGGACAGTATAGATTTAGATCAGAGGTTTGCAGAAGGGCATACTGCAGAGGGCAGAAGCTGTGAATTATTGGAAGAGGAACAGCAGAAAGAATCAGCAGCACCAAGGGAGGAACAGCTGACAGACTCAGTGTCCTTGGAAAGCATTCCTGACTCCCCCTCCCAGGACCAGGTGCGCATTGAGAGTAGGAGAACAGAAAACGCTGAGGCAGAAATCCCCGATTAGCCCACGCAGGGGTTAGGAGAGACATAGAGGTGTGGGACTTTACTTGGAGCAATGCCATTTCTAGAGAGAGACAGCGTTCCTTTGTCTCTCACTGTGATTATTGAATAAATTAATTGGTAAGAACTCTTCTTTTTTTATCTGCTTCTTTGCTGCCACCGGGGGAGGGATCTGATTCCCTGAAGCCTGGCAAATGTGCAAGAACCCCCCCCCCCCAAACACACACACACCCTCTCATCCTAACTTGCCCCTCTCTCTTTCTCTCCTCCAAGGTCTCTGGCTCCATCCTGCGTATCCCACAGGCTTCAGCTGCAGACTCCGGAGAATACGTTTGCCGCGTCACCAACGGGACGGCCGTCCACGAAGCCTCCCTCGTCATCACCATCCAGGGTGGCCCGGGCTCCTACTGTAAGTCTCCATTCTTTTTTTTAAAAAATCTATTTATGCTTTTCACTAGTTTTATAATCATTTTAACATTTCAAAACTTGACTTCCTCCCCCATCTTTCTGCAGTTCCTTAAATTTATTTTTAATATTTTAATACCTTCTGCATATCCAAATTAACTCAATTTGCTCATTTATTAATCTGCTTTAAATATATACTCTTACGAAACTGCAGGTTATTACCATAATCCTGCCAATGTTCTTATCTGTTTGCGATTTATCTGTAAATATTCCATAAACCATTTCCATTATTTTATAAAAAAGTTTGTTATCTTGATTTCTTATTTTTCTGGTAAGTTTTGCCATTTCTGCATAAGTTCCATAAGTTTTTTTATCCATTCTTGCTTTGCTGGGATTTCTGCTTCTTTCTATTTTGGGACGAATAACATTCTTGCCGCTGTAGTAGCATACATGAATAAGTTTCTGTACAGTCTAGGTAGTTCCGTCCCTATAATTCCCGACCTCTGTTCAAAAACCTCCCAACGAAAGAAAGCTGAACGGCTCTTGACTTCAGAAAGATGTTTTGAATTGGTAAAACAGAAAGAAAAAGAAAGAAAGATATTTTGATTGTTTAGTCAGGGTCTCTTTTCTTGTTTCAGTTTGGGAGGGGTGGGGAGAACGTGTGTTTTCCGTCAGGTGAGTTGGCAACTTGGCAAAAGCTTTCTCTGCAGGAAACTAACAAATTCTCTCCCTCTTCCCACCTCTCTCCGACTCCTCTGGCTTCTCCAGCTGTGGGCGTCACCCCTCCCATACGGATCGAGACCTCCTCCACGTCCATTGTGGAGGGGCAGTCAGTGGACCTGAACTGCCTGGTGGCGGGTCAGTCGCAGCCAAGGGTCATGTGGTACAAGCGAGGTGGCGCCCTGCCCCTCAACAGCCAGGTAAGGGGGGAGACGGACTTGGAGCTCTCTTGGGTCAGGGATGAATGGAGCAAAGGAGGGTGAATCGCATTGGACTGGAGGGTTCCTCCCATACTCCACCGAGAAGCCAGGAGGGCAGTTGAACCCAGAGAGAGCATTTGGAGTAAGGACCCCAAGGCCAAGGGATGGGAGCGTTGTGGTTCTCCAGTTATTGCTAGACTCGAACTCACATCATCACTGACCATGCTGACTTGGGCTAATGGGAGTTGGAGTCCAGAAACACCCAGAGGGCCACAATTTCTCCACCTTCCGCCTCCTGATCATTTTCTCTCTCCCTTTGAGCAGATCCTTGGATCTCGCCTCAGGATCCTGCAGGCCTCGGCGGCCGACTCGGGTGAATACATCTGCTACGTAAACGACGGCGACAGTCCACTGGAGGCCTCCGTTATTGTCTCCATCCCCGGGAGCTCCGGTTCTGCTTTTGGTACGTAGCCTGGGAAGCAGAACCCTGCCACGGGGCATAGCTCCTGCAGGGAGAGGCGCCCGGGCCCCCAAATTGCAAACCGCCCCTTCAGATTTGGGGAAAACCACCAGACTTTGAGGGTTGGTGACAGGTTGTGTGTTTCTGCAAAGTGCCATCTGCGCATGTCCAAGCCACTCTTGCTCTTCGCTTGAGAACTGATGGTGGAAATAGGGACATTATTATTATCATTATTATTATTATTATTATTATTAAAAATAATAATTATTATTAATATTATTAATAATAATATTAATCTTCAAAATTATTGCAAATGAAACCAAATTACTTCAATTTAATACAATTTCTTAAAATCACGTTTCCCGCTCCTGTTGCAAACATATGTCAATCATTTCCACCCGTAGCCTCATCATCTCTTATTTCATATCCAATTGATCCTTCGCTTGTCCTTAGTCTATTCTTGCAGCTGCCCACATTTTTTCCCTCCTTGCAAACAGTGCCTCTGTTACATAATATGAATATAAAATCCATTTCATGTGTGCAGTCCTTCATTTACATTGCTGTTTCAGACCTGGTGTGCTGGGAGGATTAATTACTGTCTTCCATTCTTCAGTTCTTTGCAGTGTTTACTTTGATGGGACAAGGTCACATTCCATTCCTTCCACTGTTGACCAACTAGCGTACTCGCTGCTGCCATAAATAACATGTACAATCTCCGCCATTAAAATTCCCCTCTGGAGTTCTTCCTTGGCACACAGTTAAAACAAAGTCTTTTCTCAAATTCGGCCTCTTGCCAGATCTATTCTGCAGCCGTTCTTTCTTCGTGCTGTTGTAAATAAAAATTGCCCTTTCCCTTATGGGGTATTCAAGAGCCCATATAGAGTCCTTACATAGGTTCCCTATTGGCAGGAGAAAATAGCAGAGGCCAACCAGAGAATATTGAGAAGCAAAGCAGCTAGTTAGCTTGATCTTTATTGATCTGTTGCAACAGGGTGCTCCCCTCACAAGCAGGAGAGGAGGAGGACCCAGAAAAATGGTGTGCAAGGCCTTATAAAGACTTTTGAAATTGCCACCCTGTAGATCAAGACCACCCCCAGAAACATCATACATACATCACAGAAGGGGTGTAACCTAAGACCACCCCTCAGATACATCACACCTACATCACAGAAAAGGCGGTCTAAAACAGAAATTTGAATATTGTTTTTCTCCTGTTGTTGTTTATCTCCTGTATGGCAGGTTACTTGATTGGATTGCCTGGGGAGCCTGGCCATTCTTTTGTAGTGATAAATACTTAGTTCCTGGGCCAGGTCACAGGCTCATACCCTATTCATATCTTAAATGTGCCCTTAGGCCAGGATTTGTGAGGAAAGAGACAATGGGGAGGTTTCCCACTTTGACCTTGCAGAAAAAACATTTGGTCAGTTTAGGAATCAAAATGGTTCCAGGTTGGTCTTCCTGTGCTGATCTATGTACGTGCTTGGTTGGTACACTTATGAACATTACCATATATCTAAGACCATAAAATTCCTATCACAGTGCTCTGCCTTGCTCCCTCGCACTCCTGGTCCAAGTGGAAAGAGGGACCCCACACTCCGTGACACACAAACGGTTAAGCCAGCCTTAGCTTCGAGGGCATGGGGATCTTTGGGGTGGAGCAGCACAGCTCGCCCAGAACACCTGTTGAGCAGAGATACACATCCACACCTTTCTTTCCCTCCCACAGCCTCTGGCATCGTTCCACCCGTGAGGATCGAGTCTTCGTCCTCATCCCTGGCAGAGGGACAGACCTTGGAGCTCAACTGCCTGGTTGCTGGCCAGGTGCAGCCCAAAGTCACCTGGTACAAGAGAGGGGGGGCCCTCCCAGCCAACCACCAGGTACGTGCGCTCCCCCTGGTCCTTTCTGTTGGGATAATTCAGACTGGAAATTCCCAGGTGTCAGAAAAGGCTGTTTATGTATGCAACAAATGTGGCCAGTGTTTTGTTAGCCCAAAAGTGAAAAACGAGCGAGGACCCAGCCAAAGAAAAATGGCAACTTAAGCTGACAGAGTATGCGCAACTTGCAGGCTTAACATCTTGAATAAGATAACAAGAGCATATGTTTAAAGAACATTGGAAAACGTTTGTTGAATATATGGGAAATAATCGGGTACGCTGGCAGCATTAAGATAAACTCAACAGTGTAAAAGAGTTTTGATGGATGAAATACAGTGGGTTATAGACGCTTCAGGTTACAGACTCCGCTAACCCAGAAATAATACCTCGGGTTAAGAACTTTGCTTCAGGATGAGAACAGAAATTGCATGATGGCGGCGCAGCGGCAGCTGGAGGCCCCATTAGCTAAAGTGGTACCTCAGGTTAAGAACAGTTTCAGGTTAAGTACGGACCTCCAGAACGAATTAAGTTCGTAACCCGTGGTACCACTGTAATGGAATACTGAATGGTATAGTTTATGTAAAATATGCAGGGATTTATGTTATGCAAAGTGAAGCATGGAAAGAGAAGAAGGGAAGTCATTGATATTTTTTAAGGATGTAAAATGAGTATTTTAAATCGTAAAACAGAAAATTTAGTAAAAATTATATAAAAAGAAAAAGAAAGAAGCTAGCATTTCCCTGCATTGCAGGGGTTTCGACTTGATAACCCTTTGGGTCCCTTCCAATGCCACGATTCTGAAGTCTTCCAATTCCTCTTTCTCCCCTCCTTCCCGCCCAGGTCTCCGGCACCCGCCTGCGCATCCCACAGGTCTCCTCCGCCAATTCCGGAGAGTACGTCTGCCGCGTCAGCAGCGCCACCGTCACTCAGGAGGCTGCGCTGGTGGTCACCATCCAAGACGGCGAGAGCCCGTCCCATCGTGAGTCTCCTCCAGCGGAGGCTGAGACCCCCCCTCCCTCTCCTAGCCCTTAAATTTGTGTTGATCTAGGCAGCCTTGAGAATATTCGCTGGAGACCCTCATTGCTTTAAGGGAATGGCTCCCAAAGTGGGTGGTATCTCCCGGGGGGAGGGAATGGGATTACCTAGGGGGCAGGTGCTAAGAGGCAAGCAGGTGGGGGCGGGATCTCCAAGTGTGTCAATCACTTATGTATGATTGACCAACCCGGAACCTCAGTTGAAACGCCTTTCTTCCTTCATATTTAAAACTTCAAAAGAGGTGTGGGAAAAGGAGACAAGAGGGCAGGGGGGGCAAATATGGGAGATAGGTACATTGAAAATGTTGTCTGTAAGAATAAAAGAAAATGATTGTGAATGAGTTTAGAGATGGTGTTTAACACCAGGCAGATTAAATGAAATAAACAAGGAATATTATGTTGGAGGGGATGCCAGGATTCCAGGAATTACGTTCACATGTGGTGGGGGTGTAAATATGTAAAAAATAAATAAATGACAAAGGGTGTTTAAGGAGGTAACAAAAATCACTGGGTTAAAGCTGACCAAAAGTCCAGAGGTAGCATTATTATCCATTTACGATGGGGTGGAAGGTTTGCAGGCTAGGAAGGACTTGCCCACAAATTTATTGACAGCCACATGAAGGGGCAAGCAGAATATAAAATGGAAGAATGGTATAAAAATGTTTGTGGGATATAGCTATTGATGATAAATTAATGTGTGCCGTTAAGGTAAGATGGGGACTATGCAGGAGAAATGACTTTGAGGGGATATGGAAGGTGTTTGTAGAATTTGTAGTGTTAAAACGGAAAGGGGTCAAACCATCGCAAGTGGTGTTGAAATTCTGGGAGGTTGGATAGTTACAATGGAACGGTCTTGGGGGTGGGGCGCACATTTTTATTATTTTTTATTTGTGATTATCACTTGGTCAAAATAAAATAATAATTTATTTATTAAAAATTCGAACATTACTACACATCACATTCAAAGCTGTTTCCTTTGGCCCTTTTGCTTATGTCTACCCTTTGGAGTGGTCAGAAGATAGCCAGGTACTGGTAGCAGCTGTTGATTTTATGGCAAGATTTTATGGCCTCTCAGCTGTGGTCAGGGAAGGCTTGTCCATGTATGTTAAGGAGCCACATAGAAATAATTATATCCTATGAGTTTCTTTCACTATTTTGTTTTGCTTGGTAAGAACGTGCAAAGATTATTTTTCATGCAATATCTGGCATCGCAGTTAAACAGCTGTCTCGGATTAATTACATTCAATAGTTGGATTTTGAATGCATGTGCAATTAGCGTATTTTTCACTCTATAAGATGCACCAGACCATAAGACACACCTAGTTTTTGGAGGAGGAAAAGAAGAAAAAATTTATTCTGAATCCCAGAAGCCAGAACAGTAAGAGGGATCTGGCTTCTGGGATAGCCATGCGAAGCCTCTTAAGGGCAGTGGGATGAAGGCTCCCCCTGCCCGGAAGAGGCTTCGCGTGGCTAAGCCAGAAGCTAGAACAGCGAGAGGGATCGCTGCGCAACGATCCCTCTTGCTGTTCTGGCTTCTGGGATAGCTGCGCAGCCTGCATTTAGGAGGGGGAAAGTGTGCCTTATAGAGCGAAAAAATATGGTAATCACTACTTTTCCTTAGCACAGTGGTGTCCAAACTTTTTCCAAAGCGGGCCAGATTTGTTGTTGATCTTTTTTTTAGGATAGAAGTTGTTGAGCTTTATTTAGGCTTGGAGTTGTTGAGCTCCTTTGAGGATTGAAGTTGTTGAGGGTTTTTTTAGGATTTTACCCCAGGAAATAAACTGCCACAGGGGCCAGATTAAACCGACCGGCGGGCTGGATTAGGCCCCCAAAACGGACTTTGGGCGTGCTTGCCTTAGCGGGTCGTGCAAACCACTCTTCTGAATGATGCTTTTTAGCGGGTAGGGTAGAGGATACAAAGGGGAGAGTTTATGGAACCAAGGGAACCAAAACCAAAAGAAAGTTTGGGAACTGTTGATCTTAGACTCCTGCTTTCTCCCCACATTCTTGCAGCTTCAGACACGGTTTCCCCTCTGAAGATCGAGTCTTCGTCACCCTCTGCTGTTGAAGGGCAGACCTTGGATCTCACCTGCACTGCCCCAGGCCAGCCCCAGGCCATATTCACATGGTACCGGCGAGAGGGACCCCTGCCAGCTGGCCACCGGGTAGGGAAACAGCCAGGCCCAGAAGGTCTCTTTGGGCAGCGGGGGGAGGGCAGTGTCCAGGTTCACGTGGGGCACAAGCACTGTGGGTAACAGGGAGCGTTGGCACCTTTCTTGGGCACGAGATGCCAGGAAGATGCTTGCAAAGAGAGAACTTGCCTTTAGCTGTGATTGCAGGAGGGTTGGACTCAATGACCTCCTCCAAATCTACGATTCCATGCAAAACAACGAAGCATGGGATGGAACAATGGAGAAAATTCTAGAACAACAATGGGATCTTAGCTCCGCGAAAGGCATGAGGGAGAACAGCAACAACCAGAAAAAGATAGATACAGTGGTACCTCGGGTTACATACACTTCAGGTTACATACGCTTCAGGTTACAGACTCCGCTAACCCAGAAATAGTGTTTCAGGTTAAGAACTTTGCTTCAGGATGAGAACAGAAATCGTGCTCTGGTGGTGCGGCAGCAGCAGGAGACCCCATTAGCTAAAGTGGTGCTTCAGGTTAAGAACAGTTTCAGGTTAAGTACAGACCTTCGGAACAAATTAAGTACTTAACCTGAGGTACCACTGTATAACATTTTATAAGGACAGGAAGAAACTCCACCGACAGAATAACTGGCACACACAGGAAGAGCAAGGATATAGTTTTGAGTGCCTCACTTGTAAATTTATAAATCATTTTCATTTAATGCGGCAAGACGAATAGAAGTTATTAATATTGCAGTTGTTGTATAAGGGATTGTTATTCTGACTGGAATGTAGTTGAAATTAATAAGATTTTGGAACGCTGAAATAAAGAAAACCATCAATTCTAGCACACAGGGGGCCACCTAAATGATACAATTCAGCATTTGAACGATTGGTGTTAGTAAATTGGTATTGTTATAATGAGGCTATAATTGGAATGTAATTGAAAATTAATAACAATTTTTTTTTTTAATGGCAGGAGAGGAGGTAGGTCAAAGAGACACCAGGAGCCCCCTGTGATGTTCTTGTTTCATGCAGCCCTCTCTCTCTCTCTCTCTCTTGGCACACACAGGTTGTCGGTGGTCGCCTTCGCCTGGTCCAGCTCACCCCAGCCGACTCCGGCGAGTATGTCTGCCGTGCGAGTGGTGGAGCTGTCCCGCAAGAGGCTTCCTTGGTGGTCTCTGTCCTAGCCAGCGCCAGCGCTGCCTCCCGTACGTCTAAGGTTCTGGGCTGGTTGGGGGGCGGATAGGAGAGATGGGCGGTGTCTTCAGAGGGTCAGCCTTACCCTCGCTCCACCCCTGCAGGCCTCCAGAGTCCGGTCATCTCCATCGACCCCCACAGCACCGCTGTGCGCAAGGGAGCGGACATCTCCTTCAAGTGCCGGCTCCACGATGGCGCTCAGCCCGTCGAGATCTCTTGGAAGCTGCCCAACAACCAGCTGCCAGGTAGGCGGGCTCGCAATGGCCACCTGGACCTAGCGTCAGGTTGTAAGAAAGGAAGGAAGTGAAGGGGTGCGGGAAGCTCCTGTCAGCTCAGCTGACAGGCCAGCCACTTTTGGAACGGGTCAGTAGAGCAGCTTGCAGTCACTAAGAACTTGAACCTGAGCTTGCTTATTTCCTCCTCCCTCCTGGTGCATTTTCCTTTTGCACAACACACACGTACATCCCCATGATCTCCCGACTTGAACCTCCTTTTTCTTTTTGGTAAAATTTATTTATTTGGCTTTTCAAATTAAGATTTTACAATCGTATAGCAACATACAGTATAAAAACAAGATTCCACAGCATCTCCTCGACTTCCCTCCTCCCCTTTGTGAGTCCTTTTATTAGTCCTTTCCTCCAGCATCTTTTATAATAATCCAAATCTTTTGCATCTCCATTATTCCCAAAATTCACCATTAAACTACAAGTGTTATTCCAATCCCACTAACGCTTTTAGCTGTTTACAATGGCTTTTCAGATAGATTATAAGTTTTCCCCATTCCTGGGTCTTCCTGATATCTGATTCTTCCTGTCATTTTTGCCATTTTTGCATAATCTGCCATTCTTCTCTGGTAGGGACTTTATCTTCTTTCCATCTCTTGGCTAATAGATATGGCAGCTGGGGTCACATACATAAATAGTCTTTTCTGCTCCTTTGGGATTTTGGCACCTAGAATCCTCAATTGATATATAAATGAATAACTAAAAAGGGACAGGCCTGGACAGAGCTCTCTCTCCCACTTCCCCGCTACAGATAACGTGAAGATCAGCCCCAACGGGTCTGTGGTCACCATCTCCAACTCCCAGCCCCAGAACCAGGGGACTTACCGCTGCCTCGCCTCCAACCGATTTGGGATAGCCAACAGTGTGGTCAACCTGATGGTGCATGGTAAGTGGGCATTGTGAAGCGGAGAAAATACCTTGGTTCCTGGAAAATATCAGGGTACTATTATAATGACTTGATTAGTAGTGTCGCCTTAAGCCCGAAGGTGGTGACTTACACAGCACACAGAGCTACAATAGTTATAGCTAAAAGTGTTCACACTATAAGGTAAACGTAAAGGGACCCCTGACCATTAGGTCCAGTCGTGACCGACTCTGGGGTTGCGGCGCTCATCTCACTTTATTGGCCGAGGGAGCCGGCGTACAGCTTCCGGGTCATGTGGCCAGCAGGACTTAGCCGCTTCTGGCGAACCAGAGCAGCGCACAGAAACGCCGTTTACCTTCCCGCCGAAGCGACATCTATTTATCTACTTGCACTTTGACGTGCTTTCGAACTGCTAGGTTGGCAGTTAATGGATTCTCTTGAAAACATAAAACCAAATAAAGATAAGTCTTATAAGTCTCTGAAAGTCTTTGAAGACTATGCGAGTCTCTGAAAGAAGCAATGGGTCAGATTCTTATCTGGTGAAAACAGGCTGTAAAGCTTTGTTTATGGCGTCCAACGCTGCCGAAGTAGTTTGCAAACAGACGTTGTGAACAGTGATTCCGGATATTCCCACTGTTTTGTGGAATTCTTCTTCAGCACAGCGGAAGGATACAGAAATGCTTCATAAACCCATTCACCATATAGATGGGGTACGTACCTTGTGTTTTATTTCACATTATTTTGGCATTATAGTTTATGTGCATAGTTCATAATATTTCAAGTTTATTGTAGTTACCATGCATATACAGGTCATTGTTTTAATATTTGTTTATTGTTTATGAAGCATTTCTGTCATTTGGTTTTATGTTTTCAAGAGAATCCATTAAGAGTGACTTTCAGAGATTCATAAGTTTTCTGTTTATGTGATTTCATATATTTCATATTATATAAAGAGTGTCTATTGGTATCGTATCATTGTATTTGGTCATCGTGTTGCCTTGGATATTACTGATCAGCTCTTACTGTCAGAAAGTTCTTCCTGATATTTCGTCGGAATCTCCTTTTTCGTGGCTTGAAGGCTTCAGTTCGAGTCCTACCCTCCAGAGCAGGAGGAAGCAGCCTGGCTCCCCCAAAACAGCCTGCCTTCTTAGCCTGACCTCTGGGAGATATTAGATTTAGAAGCAGGAGCACCTCCTTGGAAAGAACGATGCCGTTCCTGGGTGTCCAACTGGCATGGATGCCAGTGGAGGCATTGCACACAGCTAGATGGAAGCCACTCCGTCTGCTCTGCTGTGGGGCAGCTGCTCAAGGCTCTCCTCTCCCCACCCGCAGGGCCGCCGACCGTCTCAGTGGTGCCAAAGGGCCCCGTGCAATTGAAGGTGGGCAAATCCATCAGCCTGGACTGCCTGGGGGCAGGTGAGCCCCGGGCCCTGGTGCGCTGGAGCAAGGTGGGCGTCCGGCAGAAGGTGGAACACCAGACCGTGATGCCGCTGGACAGCCGGGCTGTGCTGCAGGTGAGTCGCAGGTGACACATTGTCCGCAGAGCAAGGGAGCAGCAGGAGAGGCCTAGTATATATGCACTGGGGATATATGTGGAGCCTCTGGGATCACGAGCAATGTACCTTAGAGTGTTGGTTTCTGGGGGCTGGGAGCAAGCAGCGGGGAGGGTTCTGTTGCTGGCGGGCTTCCCAGAGACATCTTGGTGGACCAGATGAGATGGCGATGGCCGCTAGCCACAATGGCTGTGCTCTGTGTCCACAGCTAGCAATGCTTCTGAATCCTGGTTGCTAGAAACTGCAGGAGGAGAGTTGTTCTTGTGCTCGAATCCTGCTTGCGGGAATCTGCTTGGCCACTGTGAGAACAGGGGGCTGGGCAAAATGGGCCCTTGGCCGGATCCAGCAGGTCTCTTACGTTCTTACGGGCCAAAAAAGGGGCTTGTTTTGGGTCCAAAGGCAGCCGTGGCCCCATTCCTCGATTTGAAACACACACACCCATACTGTTTCCGCTCCAGATCTCATCCGTGAAGCTTGAAGATGCTGGCACTTATGTCTGCATGGCGCAGAACCCCCTGGGGACGGCGGAAGCGCAGGTGGAATTGCTTGTGGAGGCCGTGCATGGGAGACCGGGCGCACCTGAGATTCATGCGAACCCGACGCAGACCGTAGTTGCCGGGCAGACGGCTCGGCTCCATTGTTCTGCCACAGGTGGGTGGGGGGCCTTTTCCAGCCCAAGGTCCCTTGGAGGAATCTCTCCCCCCACCTTGGGGAGGGGAAGGAGCCTTCGTATTCCAATAGTGGCCGTGGTCAGAGACAACCAGTGGTCAGAGCAGCAGGTGGGACTCTGAGCCTTCGCACAGTCAGTGGCTTATTTCCTTTTAATTAAATGAGATTTGCATGCCGCTTAACTTTGAATGCAGCCTCTGAGCAGTTTGCGAGGGACGCAGAGTAGCGCACAGAAACATTTGGTAAAAAATCAGCCTTAGGAACAAGTGTATGTGGCAAGGAGACACAGAAGAGTCTTAATAATAATAACAAATTTTTATTTATATCCCGCCCTCCCCAGCCAAAGCTGGGCTCAGGGCGGCTAACAACAATCAAAATAATCCAACACTCTAAAAACATTCATTATAAAGTTAATTAAAATCAAATTAATGGCAACCATTAAGCAACATTCTGTGCAGATTGCCAGAGGAGGGGGTCAGGCTGCGCCCTGACCAAAGGCCTGGTGGAACAGCTCTGTCTTGCAGGCCCTGCGGAAAGATGTCAGGTCCTGCAGGGCCCTAGTCTCTTGTGATAAGTAAAGGATTGGGATAAGTAAAGGATTGGGATTGGACTTTGTAACTTTAGACGAAACAAAAGAGAGAGGGGTTGTATTATATATAAAAGCCAAATTTGACCCAAAGCAGTTATTTAAGGACAGGGGAAGAATAATTGTAGTACAGATAACAGTACAAGGTGAGAAAATAATAATAGATGGAATATATGCACCAAATGAGAGAAAATTGGAATTTTATAGAATGTTAAAAGAAAAACTATTTGAATACATGGCCTAGAAGATAATACTAATGGGAGATATAAATAGGGTGGTCTCTCTAGATAGGAATAGGACTATAAGAAAAACTGACTCAAAGGAAGGGAGACTACCCACAACTTTCTTCACAATGTTGGAAAATGTTAACCTGATTGATATACAGTGGTACCTTGGTTTATGAACTTAATCCGTTCCAGAAGTCTGTGCTTAAACCAAAGTGTTCTTAAACCAAGGCATGCTTTCCCGTAGCAGTGGGGAACTCAATTTACAAATGGAACACACTCAACAGGAAGCAAAACATGTTCTTATTCCAAGGCAAAGTTCACAAACCAAAACACCTACTTCCAGGTTTGCAGCGTTCTTAATCCAAGTTGTTCATAAACTAAACTGTTCTTAAACCAAGGTACCACTGTATGGAGATTTAAACATCCACTGGACAGAAAATTCACGTTCTTCTCTGAACCACATCAGTCCAGTGGAAAAAATAACTCGAGATGGACGTCTGGAGAATTATCAGTATATGTCAAAAAAGTAGACATATTACCAAGGACACTTTCGGATCATAACCCAGTATTACTTGAACTAAGAGGAGAAAAAAGCACTCCATTTAGATGGAGAATAAATGAAGGCATTTTAGAAGCAAAAAAATCAGAAAAAGCCCTGTTATAATTTTATACTTGTAAAATTAAATAAAGCTGTCTGTGGACAAACGCCAGCTCCCTTGGCCTGAAAGGCGAGATGAGTGCCGCAATCCCATAGTCGCCTTTGACTGGGCTTAACAATCCAGAAATCCTTTACCTTTTTTTTTAACCTTTACACACTGCCTACTGCTAGCCACATTCAGCATTTCAGGGCCAAGGCAAGGCAGATTTCCTCGTTCTGGGTTTTTTTCTCCTGTTCATGGAAGCATAGAATTGCATAGAGTTGGAAGGGACCCAAAGGTGATCTCGTCCGACGTCTTGCAGTGCAGGAATCGCAGCTGACCCTAACCTGCAGCTAACCATTGCTCTCTCCATCCCAGGCGACCCCTCTCCGACCATCCACTGGTCCAAGCTGAGGGCCCCCTTGCCCTGGCAGCATCAGATCGTGAACGACACCCTCGTCATCCCCCGGGCAGCCCAGCAGGACTCCGGGCAATACATCTGCAACGCCACCAACACCGCCGGCTTCACAGAGGCCTTCATCATGCTGGATGTGGAAGGTGAGGGAAGGAGGGAGGGAGCGGGCAAAGTTAGGGCACCCTGCTAAGGAACTGGCCCTATTCTGAGCGCTGCATAATGCTCATCGCACATGGGTGAGAAGCCATTCTTGTAGCGTGGCAGCAGCACCCGAACTCTGGAACTCCCTGCCTGCTGACATCAGGTGGACACCTTCGCAGTACTCCTTTTGGTGCCAGCTAAAAACACTTACGTTTAGGAAATTGCCTCTATGGATAAGTAGAACACTGCAGGTATTTTCATCTGGTTTTTAAGCTTACCACTGATTTTCATCCTTGTGTGTGTGTGTGTGTGTGTGTGTGTGTGTGTGTGTGTGTGTTCTTTTAAAAATGTTTTAAACTGTATATAACTGATAATTTGATTGTTTTATCCTTTTTTATTTTTAAAAATTATATAAATTAATTAATAACCCCCCAAAAAAGAAAAGAATCCTGGGAACTTGGGGGTGATTTTTTTTTTTGAAGGGGTGCAGAGAATTGTAACTCTGTGGAGGTGAGGATAAACTACTGCTCCCAGCCTTCTTCGCAGGGGTCGATGTGCTTTACACATGTGGTTGTTTTGTCAAAGATGACCCATTTGAATTAATAAACCCAAATTTACCATTATTCATGTTTATTAACTTCAGTGGTTCTGCTGTTGAGTAGAACGGGCGTTACTATTATTAGTGATATTTTAATAGTTGTTTATACCCATTTTTAACTGACATTTTCATTTTTCATGGTGTCATTCTTTTATAAAGCGCTTTGAGGTTTTCTTCTTGCAATCAAGCGGCATATGAGCTTCATGAAATGCAGCGCATAGTTAACCTGTTTCTCCAAAGCCTAACGAAACCTCTTTGATCAAGCAATATATAAATTATATGAAATAAAAATAAAATGAGTGCTGGAGCCTGTCTGCCGAGAGGCACCTGGAAACAATACCCTAAAAAAGAGCAGGGGGCTGTTTAACCCAGAGAACTTTCTGCTCTTCTCTCCCGCCTCCCCTTCCCAGCGCCACCATACGCCACCACCCTTCCGGACTCGGTGTCGGTGCAGGCGGGCGAGGTGGTGCAGCTGCAGTGCCTGGCTCACGGCACGCCCCCTCTGCGCTATGAGTGGACCAAGGCCAACAGCAGCCTCCCTGGGCACGCCACGGTGCGCGAGAGCGTCCTCCACATCAGCCCGGCCGCCCCCCACGATTCGGGCGCCTACCTCTGCCGCGTGAGCAACCGGGTGGGATCAGCCGAGGCCGTGGCCCACGTCCGAGTGCAAGGTGAGGACATGGGGAAGGTTCAACGGTGGTGCAGCCAGGAGGGAAAGGGTGGAGGCTGTGGACAAGGTGCTTGTCTGAAGGAAATCCTTTTTCACTCCGATCCGTGTCGGGCAGTTCCATGCCATACATTCAACGCACACTCAAATCCACATGGATGGTCCCAGAGAATCCTGGGAGCTGTAGTTTTTTAAGGGTGCCACAAATAACTGTTTTGTGGTGGGTGGGTGGGTGGGGAAATCCCCATGGCTCCCAAGAGCCCTCTGCACTTGTGTAATGGCACTTCCCCAAATAAGTGCTGTGCAAGTCCTGTTGTGATGAAAACAGTTGGAAGCTTGCTATCAAGCCCAAAACGCAGGACCGCAATACCTCAAGGACCGCCTCTTTCCATTTGAACCTACCTGGACCCTGAGATCATCTTCTGAGGCCCTCCTTCATGTGCCTCCTCCTTGAGAGGTCCGGAGGGTGGCAACACGAGAACGGAGCCTTCTCTGCAGTGGCTCCCTGTCTGTGGAATGCTCTCCCCAGGGAAGTTCACCTGGCGCCTTCATTATACACCTTTAGGCACCAGGCAAAAATATTCCTTTTTAACCAGGCCTTTTATTGATCTGATTGACATCCTATACCCTTTTAAAATGTGGCTGATGAGAGAAGCTGATTCCAGACTTGTGGGGCCACCATGGACAAGGCCCCTCTCTAGGCCCCTCTCGGTGTCTCTGGCAAGAGTCGGGAGCTTCATTCTGTCTTCCTCTTCTCCCCACACAGGTGCAGCTGGAGGACCTCTTTCCATCCAGGTCACCCCACGGAGAGACACGAAGGCTGTGGGGAGCACAGCAGAGTTTGCGTGTTCTGTTGTTTCCGGAGACCCCCGAGCACGGCTGGAGTGGTCCAAGGAGGATGGGGAGCTGCCTCCTCAACACACCATCCGCAACGGCGTGCTTCGGTAAGGAGAGCAGATAGTACTGAGCCCAATGGGCCAATGGTCCAATTCTGTACGAGGCAGAGTGCATCTGGAGGATGCCGTGGGAAGGATGGAGGGTGAACAGGACCGAGGGGTATGCCACTGTTGACGGACAGCTGAGCTAGACCAGAGTCCTTTTGGGAATTATAGGGACAGAATTACCCAAACTGTACAGAAAATTATTCATGTATGCTACTGCAGCGGCAAGAATGTTACTTGCCCCAAAATGGAAAGAAGCAGAAGTCCCAGCAAAGGAAGAATGGATAAAAAACTTATGCAATATGCAGAAATGGCAAAACATTTTTTTAATAATAATTTTTATTGGTTTTACAAAATAAATCACACATTTATCACAATTAAATTTTGAAATAGAACAAGATTCTTCCAAATCTTAGGACTTCCCTTCTCCGTGGGTCCTTTAAATATCTTAATCAGCTGCATATTATATTTCATCCGAATTATAGTCCTGCGATATATCCAAAGTCTTTGTAACATTTCAGGAGTTACTCAAAGCCTGCCAAAGAGTTCAAGTGTTTACGGTGTTCTTTCAAATACATTTAATATTTATCCCATTCTCTGTTGAAGTTTTGGTCCTCCTGATTCCTCCCCAGTCAATCTAAACTTGCCGGAAAAATAAGAAATAAAGAAAACAACAAACTTTTTATAAAAGAATGGAAATGGTTTCTTGAATATTTACAGATAAATTGTAAACAGATGAGAAAATCGGCAGGATTATTGTAATAACCTGCAGTTTTTATAAGATTATATATTTAAGGAAGATGAATAAATGAACAGATTAAGTTAATTTGGATATGCAGGAGATATAAAAAATAAATTTAAGGAACCGCAGAGAGAGGGGGAAGGAAGTCAAGTTTTGAAATGTCAAAATGATTGTAAAATTAGTGAAGCGTATAAATCTGAAATGCATGAATGGAATTTTTAAAAAGAGCTAGACCAGAGTCTAGTGACTCTCACTGCTTCCCTGCAGAATCGAGAAGCTGGATCGGGGGTGCCAAGGTGTCTACGTTTGCCGAGCCACCAGCTACTCTGAGGTGGCTGAGGACAGGACCATGCTGACCGTGCAGGGTAAGTCGGAGTGGGCAGCCACCGACTGAAAGGCCTTGCTCTCTACTACTCCCTTGGAGGCAATGGCTCCCTTGAGTGCAGTCCATCTCCCCCTAACCCCACATGCAAAGGTTGGGGGGGGGGGCAGCAGTCAGCCACTAAGCTGCAGAAAAAGCCCGGTATCCCAGTTACTAGACTGCTGTTGTGCATTTTAAATACAGTTGTACCTTTGATCCCGAATGCCTTGCAACTCGAACGTTTTGGCTCCCAAATGCCACAAACCCACAAGTGAGTGTTCCGGTTTGCTAACATTCTTTGGAACCTGAACATCCAATATGGCTTCTGATTGGCTGCAGTAGCTTCCTGCAGCCAATCAGAAGCTGCACTTTGGTTTCCAAACGTTTTGGACGTCAAATGGACTTCCGGAAGTGATTCCGTTCAACTTCCAAGGTACCACTGTACATGCTGGCAGAGCAACAGTGGTTCTGCTGGAAAAAAGGGGGTGGGGGACGACTCTTCCCCCTCCAGCTCTCCATCAGAGAGAAGCTGGTCTGCCATAGAATGCATTCCCCAGTCCTCGTCTTCAGACCATTCCCTGACATCAGGCCATATTCCAGCTTATCTCCAAAGAAGGGAAAGGGAAGAGGTTTGGCAATGGGTCCATCCCCACAATTGCCATCCTGGTGTGGAACTGAAGCATTAATTCCCTGCGCTGCATAGCGAGGGGGGGCGTCTTATAATCACAGATTCATAGAATTTTGAAGTTGGAAGGGACCCTGAGAGTCGTTTGGTTCCACCCCCTGCAATGCAGGAATCAGGACCACCTCCTGCTGTGAGAGAATGCTTTCATCCCCATGGGTGCCAATCTATTGCCTAATAATAATAATAATAATTTATTATATATACCCTACCCATCTGGCTGGGTTTCCCCAGCCACTCTGGGCAGCTCCCAACGGAATATTAAAAACACAATAAAATATCAAACATTAAAAACTTATTTATGCAGCTGTTGTAATTTAGATATTATATTATATTTTATGCAAGGGAATCATTGGGAATTTCGGTTATTATGTATATATGTTAAGTTTCAATAAAGATCTGGGGGGGGGGGGGGACTTCCCTAAACAGGGCTGCCTTCAGATGTCTTCTAAAGGTTGTATAGTTGTTTATTTCCTTGGCATCTGATGGGAGGGCATTCCACAGGATGGGCGCCACCACCGAGAAGGCCCTCTGCCTGGTTCCCTGTAACCTCACTTCTCGCAATGAGGGAACCGCCAGAAGGCCCTCAGAGCTGGACCTCCGTGTCTGGACTGGACGATGGGGGTGGAGACGCTCCTTCAGGTATACTGGGCCGAGACCTTGAGGATCCGCTGACCTCTCCCTGTCTGCCCCCCTCTCCTCAGCACTGCCCAAGGTGATGATCAACATCCGGACGTCGGTGCAGACTGTGCTGGTGGGCAACGCCGTGGAGTTTGAGTGCCTGGCCTTTGGGGACCCAAAGCCCCAGGTCACGTGGAGCAAGGTGGGGGGGCGGCTGCGCCCAGGGGTGCTGGCAAGTGGCAGCATGGTGAAGATTGAGCGCGTGGAGCAGGCGGACGCCGGGCAGTACCGCTGCACGGCCACCAACGATGTCGGCACAGTCCAGTCCCACGTCATCCTCCACGTCCAATGTAAGTACCAGCAGGGCGAATGCACCCCTCGTTTCTCTCTCCTCCCTCCAGGTTAGCAAACCTGCTTCTTCTCTCTCCTATAGCTGTGCCCCAGATTGCTGCAGCCCAGCCAGAAGTGAAAGAGGTCTCCGCTGGGTCTAAGGTGGTCTTCCCTTGCTCAGCTTCCGGTTTCCCTGTGCCAGATATCACCTGGACCAAGGTAACTCTCCAGAGGGGCAGGGAGCCCTTCTGTGGGCTTTGCCCACCAAGAAGGGCCCGGCGGCTGACGACATGTGACGCCGTTGTCTATTTTATTTGTTGCATTTATTTCCCGCCATTTCTCCTCCAAGGAGCTCGAAGGTGGCACGCATGGTTCCCTCCCCCCTTTTATTCTCAAAACAAGTTTGGTTAAGGCTGCAAGGCAGTGACTGGCCCCCAAGGTCTCCCAGTTGTGTTTTGTGGCCGAGGGGAGGATTTGAACCCTGATCTTTTCCCGTCCTAGTCCCCCGACAACCCTGTGAGGTAGGTTAGGCTAAAAGAAGGTTGAAGCCAAGTGAGAGTCATGGCTGAGGGGGGGATATGGACCCTAGTCTCCCAGGTCCTAGTTCAGAAATAACCACTACACCACACTATCTCCATGTGCTTTCTGTAGTAACTGGTGATCTTTTTTTAAAAAAACGTATTGTGTAGCTTAGTATCGGTTTGATCATATAACACTAATCCTGGCACAACTACACTGGCTGCCAATTAATTTCCGGGCCCCAATTCAAAGTGCTGGTTTTTGCCTATATACCCTTCACAGCTCAGGACCTCAATACCTCAAGGTACCTCTTTTAGTTCTTTGTATGTTTATAAGCAAAATGAGATAAATAATGATAAGGCAGACAAGGGAAAAGGCAGAGAGTCTCCTGGGTTTGTGGGGAAGAGCGAGAACAGCCTCTGGGGAGAGCAGCAAGATGGCGCACACGGCAAAGGAAGGATGAACTGAGAAGGCTCGGTTGCTGGGCTGCCTTGCAAGGCAGGCTGTGCCCTGCGGGAAGAGCCTGCTGAGGGTTTTGGGGGCCGCTTCTGTGTTCCAGCTGGAAGGAGACCTCCCCAAGGAGGTCCGTGTGGAGAGCAACGTCCTGACCATCCCGTCCGCTCGCCCCGAGGACACTGGCATTTATGTCTGCACGGCATCTAACCGGCAAGGGAAGGTGACGGCTTTCTCCATGCTCAAAGTGCGCGGTGAGTTCAGCAGGCCGGTCTCTTCTCCCTCCGAAATCAGTTTCTCTGCCGCCGCCGCCCAAACCATGGGAGGAATATTCAGAAAGGGGACAGGCAGTTGCTGATCTCCAGAGTTTGACCTGGAGAAATCTCCCTCTGGGGCTCTCCAGTTGTGAGAGGGGAATGTCCTCTCTTTCCCCTTCCCCTTCTGGTTGTGGGGACTGTGCCTTGAATAGCCACAGCTGGGGTGGAACCGGGCAGTGGTATTTTTCTAGAAAAAGAGGTGTCGGAGCTCACCATGAAAGGCTCTCTTATCATGACAACGGTGCCCATCTGAAAGGCATCAGAACTTACTTCTGGTGAGTTCCAGGTGCAAAAAAAGAGCCTTGCCCGGGCTGTTGCTTCCTGCCTCCTAGCCTGGTGGCGGCTGCTGGTTCAAATCCTGCTGGGACTTCTGCGCAGGGGGGAAAGGGTCCCCGCTCAGCTGCATGCAGAAAGCCCCAGGTTCAACACTTGAACACCTCCAGTTTAAAGGAGCATGGGTATCTGGGCAGGGGGGAAGCACCCCAGAAGGCTGCTGCCAGTCAGAGAAGGCAGCATTGGGCAATATTGGGCAATATTGGGCAATGATGCAACCTGGCATGGTGGCAGTAGTGGGATTTCCTGTGGCTAAAGTGGACCAAATAGGTAGCCGGCAATTCCTCAAATTGAAAGGATAAGGGAGCTGGGAAATTGCGGCAGCTGCCCAGTCCTCTGACCCCCTGCCCTTCCTCTGCTTGTAGAGCGGGTGGTGCCATATTTCACCCAGAATCCTCAGTCCTTCCTTGTCCTGCCGACCATGAAAGACGCCTACAAAACATTCGCGATCGAGATCACCTTCCGACCGGACACTCCTGACGGTAAGCGCAGGTGCTGGGGCAGGTGGGGAGGCCTTTGGGGGCAGGACTGCTGTGTGTCGTCCCCCCTCAAATGTAGGCACTCCAGAGCTTCCCCACAAGTACAGTATACAATAGGGCTGCCATATTGGGATTTCAGAGGCGAAATTGACATCCGGGAGGGATTTCCGAAATGCAGCGTTTTGTCCTGGATCAATCAAAAAGTGGCGTTTTTTGAAACAATTTTGGGGTGCCCTGGTTTTTACTTTTTGAAATATGGCTATCCTAGTATATGAGCTCCTTGGTCCTTTTTTGGGTACAACCAGCCGCCTTTCTCCTTGCTGGCAGAGGCCCGAGCGCTCTCTTTGCTGGGAATCTCTCTCTCAACACTCTCGTTTTCCCTCTTGCCTTTCCTCCCAACTCGTCTTACCTTTCTCTCCATCTCTCTTCCTCTCTCTCTCCTCTACACCTCTTCCTCCCCCTTCGTCTCTACTCCCTCCTTTCCCCTACCTCTCCAGCTCTCATGCTTTACTCAGGTAAGTCTCGTTTCTGCTGGGCTGCCGCTTCCTTTTTAGCCAGTCCTAGACGCCTCCCTTAACCCTTGCGGCGATGGAAGCTCGTGCCCGCGTGTGTGTTGTGAAAAGTGTGCCCCTTGGCAAACTAACTATTCCACTGGTGGAGCTGTGTCTTCACTCAGGAGCCCTCCCGGCCCCTGTCCACCTGCTCACCGATCCGCCTAACGCCTTGCCAGCCAGGCTGCTTCTTTTGAGGCCCTGCCTAACCCCAGTTCCTTGCCCAGGCAGGTGGGACATTCTCCCTTCCTTACCAGGAAGCGGAACTGTGTTGCATCCCAGGGACAGGAAGCCCAGGTGGATCTTGGCCTCCTCTTGTTGCGCCGTGGGGGCCGCCTGCCGTGCTGCGGGTTTGGGTGCCAAAGGGAGCTGGTGGGCGCCAGCTTTTGTGGCTCGTCCACAAATAGGCCACTTGCGTGGGTGGCAATGGAGGGCTCTGAGCACTGCATGGAACTGGGGACCTCGGCCAGGCTGCCTTTCCCAGGCGTCGGAGGCTGGCTTGGCTGCAAGGAGCTCCCTGGTGCTGAAGCTGTGAGCTGAGCAAACCCATGCCCCACGGAGACCGCTCACCTTCCTTTGTGCTTTTGGCAGGGATGCTGGTATACAATGGGCAGAAGAAGAACACAGGCACGGACTTCGTGTCCTTTGGATTGGTTGGGGGCCGGCCGGAGCTCAGGTGAGAGGCTGTGGGTCCTTATCTCAGCACCCTCTTTCTGGCTGGGTGTCAGTTCTAGCCTCAACCCAGAGCTGTGAGACGTGGGCCTCCAAAGTGGCCTGCGCCAAAATGGTCCAGCTTGCCGCTTGCCGAAGGGGTCTTGCAAGGCATGCCAGGGCCTAATGGAGTGGGCGGGAGCCGAGGCAGTTTTGACTCTCCTGATCTGTCTTGGCATTGCAGGTTTGACGCTGGCTCTGGCATGGCCACCATCCGGCACCCTTCCATCATCAAGCTGGGCGAATTCCACACCATCCGGCTGTACCGCAACCTCACCCAGGGCTCTCTCGTTTTGGACAACCACCCTCCCGTCAACGGCACGTCCCAGGTGAGTGGCAGGCTCCAGGTGGAGAGGGTAGGGGCGGCTTCTCCCACCTGTGGGAAATCTCTCTGGCATGTGGCTGCTGAAAGGGGCAGCGTTCTAAGCCAGGGCAGGCGCTCATGCTGCTGGGCGCCTTCACCCCATCTGGGGGTCTGAGCTCTGCATTCTGTACTTGCCAGTGGCTACTGAACCAGGCCCAAAGGCGTTGGGTACTGGGAGCAGGATGGCAAGCAGGGCCAAGATGGAGCAGCGCCCTGCAAACTGGTGTTTCCTGTTGGAGACCCACTTTTGCTAGGTTTACATTTCTGTGTTATGGACTGGATGAGAGCCAACAAACTGAAGCTCAATCCAGATAAGACAGAGGCACTGTTAGTGGGTGGTTCTCTAGACCAAATAGATGGGAGCTTGCCTGCTCTTGATGGGGTTGCACTTCCTCTGAAGGAGCAGGTTCACAGCTTGGAGATACTCCTAGGTCCTTTGCTGTTGCTCAAGGCTCAGGTGGCCTCAGTGGCCCTGAGTGCCTTCCACCAGCTTCAGCTGGTGGCCCAGCTATGCCTAACTACTATTGTCTATGTTCTGGTAAACTCAAGGTTAGATTAGTGCAATGCGTTATAGGTAGGGCTGCCTCTGAAGACAGTCCGGAAACTTCAGCTAGTGCAGAATTCAGTGGCCGGGTTGCTCACCAGAGCAAGATGGTTTGAGCATATTACACCGATCCTGGTCCGACTGCACTGGCTACCAATTAGTTTCCGGGCCCAATTCAAAGTGCTGGTTCTGACCTATAAAGCCTTAAACGGCTCAGGACCACAATACCTCAAGGACCGCCTCTTCCCATATGAACCTACCCGGATCCTGAGATCATCTTCTGAGGCCCTCCTTCATGTGCCTCCTCCTTGAGAGGTCCAGAGGGTGGCAACACAAGAACGGGGCCTTCTTTGCAATGGCTCCCCGTCTGTGGAATGCTCTCCCCAGGGAAGTTCGCCTGGCGCCTTCATTACACACCTTTCGGTGCCAGGCAAAAACGTTCCTTTTTTAACCAGGCCTTTGGTTGATCTGATTTACATCCTATGCCCTTTTAAAATGTGGCACTTTTCGGGTCGGGGGGCTATTGAGTTGTTATTTTTATTTTTATTATGTATTTTGTGGTTTTATATCTTGATTTTATTCTGTGAACTGCCCTGAGACCCCGGGGTATAGGGTGGCATAATAACAACAACAACAACAACAACAACAACAACAACAATAATAATATTTCTTCCCCAGGGCAAATTCCAAGGTCTGGACCTCAACGAGGGGCTGTACCTTGGCGGGTATCCCAACTATGCTGCTACTGCAAAGACAGGCCTGACCAGCGGTTTCATTGGTGAGAGCTACACAGAGTCATAGAATTGTAAGGTTGGAAGTGAGTCCCTCAAGGGTCATCTAGTGCAGCCCCCCTAAGGTGCATGAATCACAGCTGAAGGGTCCCTGACAAAGTTTCATCCAGCCTCTGGCTGAAAACCTCCAATGAAGGAGAGACCACCACCTTCTGAGGACAAAGCGGCCAGTATATGCACGGGGGTTTCTGTGATCTGTGGCAGGTGGCCGGGCTGGGTTTTGAGTGCACCTGGGCAGGACGTCCCAAGAATGATAGCATCAGGGACCGCACTGAGGAGGAATGGTGGGAGCCACTCCCTCCCCCGCTCCCGCTCCTGAATCTTCCCAGGAGTAGGAGGACAGTATAGATTTGGAACAGTGGTTTGCCGAGGGGCACAGTTCAGAAGGCAGAAGCTGGGAAATACTGGATGGGGAACAGCTAGGAGAAGAAACACTAGAAAAGAGAAGGTTAACAGATTCACAGTCATTGGACATCATTCCTTCGCTCAGCCTAAGGTCAAGAAGAGCTCAGAAAGTCTCAGAACAGAAAGCACAGAGGGTACAAGCTTAGATTAAAAGACGTACGAGTGATGTAGATTAATACGGGCGGAAGGGGGTATGATCCTTAATTAGGAGCACCGCTGTTTCTAGGAGATGTGTTCTTTGTTCTCTCCCTGTGATTATTAAAGTTTCTAACTGGTAAGGCATTCCTTTCTTTGATCTTCTTATCTGCTGCTACGGGGGGAGGAAGCCAATCCCCTGAAGTCTGACAGACAGCTGCATAAAAAAAGCTACCCCACTGGCCCCCAGGTAGCCAGCACCTTTGGGGAGTGGCTGGCTTCCCTTTTCCCCTATAGGTTGTCTCCCTAAATAACAGGTGCGGGCAGTGGTAGAAAAGGGGTGCTCGCTAAACGGTTGCATTTGAACCTTTTGGAGGGATAAAACGAATGCAAGTCGGCATGCACTGTTTTTCAACCCTCCCGTTTTCTTCCAAGCAAGCAACATCCCTGTGAGGTGGGTGGATTAGGCAAAGGGCCACAGGCAGTGAGGTGCAGGAATCAGGGTTGCCCCATTCTGAGCCCCCCCCCCCACCAACCACAGCATCCCCACTGGCTCTCCCCATTTATATGAGCAGTGGGTATTTACGGGGGGGGGGGTCCCCAAGATGTACAGCTACCTAACACAGAGGCCTTGCCAGCTCACCCCTGCTTCGTCGGCACATCTTTTTGCTCCTACTGATTCCTCCCTCGCCCCTACCGCCAATCTCTCCCGCAACCTCCCATCGGCTCGCTCTCCTTCCCCTCTTAGGATGCGTTCGGCAGCTGATCATCCAAGGGAAGGAAGTTATCTTCAAAGACTTTGACCTGCAAGCTCACGGCGTCTCCAACTGCCCCACCTGCCAGGACCGTCCGTGTCAGGTAAGCTCTCGGCATGTGTGCAGCCTCTGCATTCTATAGAGGGGAGCAGAATTCGGCCTCGTTGCTCACTGCATTCCCCGTGGCCAGCCCTGGTTGGACACGGCAGGTGATTGGAATAATTATAGAGTGTTTGTTGTGGGGGAGGAAGGGAAAGGAGATTGTTAGCCACTTTGAGACTCCTTCGGGTAGTGATAAAGCGGGATATCAAATTCAAACTCTTTTCTTCTTTTCCTTCCTTCCTTCCTTCCTTCCTTTCTACCCCGCCCATCTGGCTGGGTTTCCCCAGCCACTCTGGGCGGCTTCCAACAGAATATTAAAAACATGATAAGTCATCAAACATTAAAAACTTCCCTAACCAGAGCTGCCTTCAGATGTCTTCTAAAAGTCAGATAGTTGCTTATTTCCTTGACATCTGATGGGAGGGTGTTCCACAGGGCAGGTGCCACCACCAAGAAGGCCCACTGCCTGGTTCCCTGTAGCCTCGCTTCTCACAGGGAGGGAACCTCCAGAAGGCCCTCAGAGCTGGACCTCTGTGTCCGGGCTGAACGATGGTGGTGGAGACGCTCCTTCAGGTATACTGGGTCGAGGCCGTTTAGGGCTTTCGAGGTCAGCACTGACACTTTGAATTGTGCTCGGAAACGTACTGGGAGCCAATGAAGGTCTTTCAGGACTGGTGTTATGTGGTCTCGGCTGCCAGTCCACCAGATTTCCCCTTCTCTCCCCTTGGCAGAATGGAGGCGTCTGCAGGGACTCGGAGAGCAGCAGCTATGTGTGCGAGTGCCCACAGGGATTTGCTGGAAGCAACTGCGAACACCCCCAGGCCCTACGCTGCCATCCAGGTAAGGTGCACCGGCTGTCCCTGTTTCCATGTGGCGCATCACGTGGCAGGGACAAGACTGGGCGTCCTCTAGGAGGAAGGGCCGTGGCTCAGGGGCACGTCATTTGCTTGGCATGCAGAAGGCCCCAGGTTCGGTCCTCAGCAGTATCTTCTGGTAGGGCTGAAACCTTTGGGAGCCACTGCAGAGCAAGGCTGACATTTTTATTTATTAGGAAATTGGTTTTAAACTGTTTTAATGATGGACTTTTTATAATTTTATTTTTTCATTTTTTCAAAGTAATAATAATAAAAAAAGAATAAAAATGTGCACCCCACCCCTGAGACCATTCCATCATAGCTCCCCAACCTACCAAAATTTCAACATCTCTTGCGATGTTCCATTTCCATTTTAATAGTACAAATTCTACACACCTTCCATATCTCCTCAAAATCATTCTTCCTGCATATTCCCCGTCTTACCTTAATAGCACGTGCTAATTTATCATTAATGATGTACATTAGGGTTAGGTTAACCCCTAACCCTAACCACTTTAAGGGCAGATAATAGCAATAATTAATGGACAATACTGAGCTAGATGGTTTGATTCTGGGGGTGGGTCCTGCAGATTTGCACCTCCCACCCTTTTCTGACATGGACCCACTTTGGATGCTGACGTAGAAGGACCAGTGGCCTGACTCTGTATATGGCAGCTTCCTAAGTTCAGGGGGCAGACAGGGAACCCTGACTCCCGGCCCTCTGCCTGTCAGGATGCTGTCCGCGGTTCCCGGCTGGTTGCCCAGGAAAGTATAAAGACAAGGGAAAGTTTCTTACCATCCTTTTTCATTTCAAACTTTACAGAAAGGGGCTATAGAACCCAGCCTCTTGGATAATGGTGTTGTCCTGAGTGAATCTCCACCTGCCCATCTCTCCAACAGCTTCCTCATTCGTCGTCGTCATCACCTCTTCTACGGGTGCTGCTACGTGCCCTCTATCTTTGAGCTCTTTGCTCCCCTACTTTTAAAGCTCGCCGGGTTCTGGGAGATGGAGGGTCTGGAATGCTCTCTAATGACAGCGTGTCAGCCGGGTGTTGTTCTGCCTCTCCCATGATTTCCCAGCTTTTCCCCTCAACTGCCTCTGAGCTGCGACCACAGATCAATCTATACTGTCTTCCTCTTCTTCCCCCCTGGAAGGGTCAGGATTTGAGGCGGTCTCCTCTATTCCTTCTCTGCCCGGTCCCTGACACTGCCGCCCAGAGTCTTACCAAATGACCCTCCCTTCCCTCACAGAGGCCTGCGGTCCCGACGCCACCTGTGTTAACCGAGCCACTGGGCAAGGCTACACTTGCCGCTGCCTCCTTGGGAAATACGGAGAGAAGTGCATGGACGGTGAGTAAGGCAGACACGCTGCCCCCCCCCATGGCCAGGGCAAAGCCTGAGCAAAGTCCCAGGCTGACCCCCCCACCGCCCTCCTCTTTGCTGCAGGCACCACGGTGACCGTGCCCTATTTCCACGGGGGCGATGCCTTCATCTCCTACCCTCCGCTCACCAACATCCACTACGAGCTGCGCGTGGACCTTGAGATCAAGCCGCTGTCCCCCGATGGCCTCATCCTCTTCAGCGGCGGAGATGGCTCCCCCGTGGCAGATTTTGTCTCGCTCAGCATGGTCAACGGGCACTTGGAGTTCCGCTATGAACTGGGCTCAGGTAATGAATCCACTCCCTGTTGCTAACAACAGATACCCGAAAGGCCGCCTCTTTCCCAGCAGCGCCTCTCGGGTGCTGGGATCTGCCCTCTTGGTGGTTGTCCTCAGAGGCTTAAGGGGTACAGGACAGGGCCTTCTCTGCAGCAGCCCCTGAGCAGTGGGAACTCCCTCCTGGCACCTTCATTGTGCAGCTTCCAGCAAATGCTGATGACACCAGCCTGTTTTTGACCCTCAAAGTGTATGTTTTGAGAACCCAGCTTATTTTCATGGCCGCTAATTTGTTTTAAACTGTTTTTTTTAGTATTGTTTTAAACTTGCCCTGAGACCTTAGGGCATAGGGCGGATAATAAAATAATAATAATTCGTAATAGTAAAAAAAAAGGGGGGGGGAGTTCCCAGGCTGTCTAAGGATATGTGTCCGCTATCTGTTCTCCAACTCCTACTCCTCCTCTCATTACAGTGGTACCTCTGGTTATGAACCTAAATCGTTCCGGAGGTCCGTTCTTAACTGGAGGTACCACTTTAGCTAATGGGGCCACCATGACGCCACCACTGTGCAATTTCTGTTCTCATCCTGAGGTAAAGTTCTTGACCCGATGTGCTACCTCTGGGTCAGCGGAGTCTGTAACCCGAAGTGTTTGTAACCAGAGGTGTTTGTAACCCGAGGTACCACTGTACCTCAAAACTTGGTAGTTTTCTGTCCTGTCGTAAATTAGTCCTGTTTCAGTCTCTTCTTGCAGCTATTGGAGAAAGGGGGGGCGATTCTTCCCACTCCCCCTCCTTTTCAGAAAGAGGCAGAGGAGAAGGAGGGGTCATTTCCCAACCCTCCTCCACAGACCAGTCCCAAACACATACCATATTTCTCCGTGTATAAGACGCCCCCTATTTTTGGGGTCTCTAAATTAAGTAAATGGGGGGAGATTGCCCAGAGTTGCTGAGCTTTTTTGGGGGGGGGGGATTGCCAAAAATCACTCACCCGCCAGACCAACCACGACAATCGTGCGCATCATAAAACACACTAGTCGCCTGCCTGCTAACCAACAGCCACCGCCAATCACCGCAGCCCCGGCAAATCAACAGCAGCCCTTGCCACAGCCACCAACAAATTCACCGCTGACAATCTCCTGCTTGCGGCAGAAACCAATCCCCCGTCCAAACACTGCGCTATCCGTGTCTAAGAAAGCCCCAATTTTTGACATTATTTTTCTCAGGAAAAAAACCTCATCTTATACACGGAAAAGTACGGTACATTCTTAACTTTCGGGGTATGTGAGACGGGCCGGTTGTTGCAGGGAGAATCTTCCCCCAGCTGCAGAATCCAAACTCACGTTCCCGGCCCTCTTTTAGGAACGGCCGTCCTTCAGAGCGCAAAGCCCCTAGAGCTGGAACAGTGGCACAGGATAACGGCCGAGCGGCTGAACAAAGACGGCACTCTGCAGGTGAACGATGAGCGGCCGGTCAAGAGGTCCTCACCAGGCAAAAGCCAGGGCCTGAACCTCCGCACTTCCATGTACCTGGGGGGCGTCGACGATTCCGTCAGGCTGCCGGCAGCTGCCAACGTCTCCAGCCACTTCTACGGGTGCATTGGGGAGGTGAGCAACTGGGGGGCACGACGGCAGTAGGGAGAGGAGCTGCCTGTTCCCTTTCCCTGTTTTGTGGTGGACAGTCCACACTTCCTCCTTGGAAGAGAAGGGGTCAGGAGGAAGGGAAGGGGCTGGCCGGCAAGATCCATGCACTCTGACTGGAAGCTGAAGCTGTTTGCGTCTTCCCACCCCAGGTCTCGATCAACGGGAAGAAGGTGGACATTTCGTACAGCTTCCTGGAGAGCCGCAGCATCTCGCAGTGCTTTGACAGCTCCCCTTGCGACCGCAGGCCCTGCCTGCACGGTGGCAAGTGCTTGCTGACGGGCGAGTACGAGTTCCAGTGCCTGTGTCTGGACGGCTACAAAGGTGAGAGCGCCACAGAGGGATGCGAGAGGGTATGACGCCCAGTAAAAAGTCTCTTGCGGTTTTTCCAGAGCTTCCCGGGGTTTCCCCCCACACATACCTTTTCCTCCGTGCTTCCCAGCAAGAGGTCTACACCTTAAAGCTCCATTTTAGCCCTCTCTTTATTGCTCTGGAGCTTTCCCTGCGAAAACCTGCTCTTTAAAGCTGATTCGGAGCCAAGGGCAATCCATGAAAAAGCCAAATACAGTGGTACCTTGGTTCTCAAACACCTTGGTACTCGAGCAACTTGGAACCCAAACACTGCAAGCCCGGAAGTAAGTATTCAGGTTTGCGAACTTTTTTCGGTAGCTGAACGTGCTCCGTTTTGAGTGTTACGCATCCAATTTGAGTGCCACGCTTCCATTTTGAGTGTTACGCTGAGGTCAGTCTGTTTTTGCTGTTTATTTTGCATTTTTGTTTTCGTGGTTCTTTTGTTTTTGTGACTATGTGGGACCCAGTTCAGTTACTGAATGATTGATTGTGTGACTGCAGTACATTGTTTATTGCTTTGATTTTATGGATCCATGGTCTCGTTAGATAGTAAAATTCATGTTAAATGGGTGTTTTTGGGGTTGTTTTTAAAAGTCTGGAACGGATGAAACCATTTTGCATTACTTTCTGTGGAAAAGTGTGCCATGATTTTGGAACGCTTTGGTTTTGGAACGGATTTCCGGAACAGATTAAGTTTGAGAACGAAGGTAGCTGTTTGTTCCAGATCAGCTTTAAAGAGTGAGTTTTCACAGGGAAAGCTCCGGAGCAAAAAAGAAAGGAAAAAGGTGCTCAGACATGGAGCTTTAAAGTGAAGACCTGTTGCTTAGAAAGAGTGGGGCTAAAGATAAGTGTGGTTAAGCCCTTAGTCTTGCGCATCATGCAAGTCCGCCCTCGCCCATCTCTACCTCTCCATGCTCTTTACAACAGTGTGTTTCTCTCTCGCTCTCTTCAGGGGAGCGCTGCGAGGTATCTGAGGTCCAGTGCCAGCTCCAGCAGCCCTGCCTCAATGGGGGCATCTGCAAAGACACAGCGTGCGTCTGCCCTCCTGGCTTCCTGGGATTATACTGTGAACACGGTAAGTCTGAGGATGATGGCTGGCCAGAGCGTGGAGCTGCAGAGGCAAACTGCCTCCTCCACCGCTGTCACCCCGGAAGAAAGTTGTCTTCTGCTGTGTAAAGCGAGTGCCTGTTTCTCTGCCACGCAGATGCATCGCAGCACCAGTCAAATACCGAGTGGACACCCGAGGGCAGCGGAGGAAATGGTACGTCTCAGGACCCCTCTTTGCGCCACCTGCTTCTGCTTCTTCTGGGGTGAAGATCCTGCTTTGCAGACAAAGTCCTGACTGGGACCTAAGGAGGATGTCTCTTGTAGTGAAGCCACTTCAGATAACCATGTCATCCGGGCAGAAGATGCATGGATGATCCAAAGCCATTTGACACTTCCAGAAAACCAGTTCAGCTTCTCTTTTTCCCTTTTTAAATTTGTTTACAGTGGTGCCCCGCAAGACGAATGCCTCGCAAGACGGAAAACCCGCTAGATGAAAGGGTTTTCCGTTTCTGAGTTGCTTCGCAAGACGATTTTCCCTATGGGCTTGCTTCGCAAGACAAAACATCTTGCTAGTCTTGTGTTTTTTCTCTCGCTTCCCCCCCCCCCTTTTTTTCTAAGCCGCTAAGCCGCTAATAGCCTTTTAGCAGCTAGGCTGCTAATCCTTTAATAGCCGCTAAACCGCTAATAGCGCTAATCCTCTTAGCCGCTAATAGGGTTGCTTCGCAAGACGAAAAAACCGCTAGACGAAGAGAATCGCGGAACGGATTCTTTTCGTCTTGCGAGGCACCACTGTATTTGGTTTTACAATCACATATCCAATGAATATATAACATAAAAACAAGATGCCAAGGAATCTCCTGGACTTCCCTCCTTTCCTTTATGGGTCCTATTGATAGTCCTTTCCAGTGCTTTTTTTTCTGTTCCGCATACCCCTAGACATTTTGCGAATCTAAGTTTGGCCTCATTGAGGGGTAGTATTTCAATATGAGTAGGAAAACAAGAGTACCCCTATTTATTTATTTTTTTGGGGGGGGAGCACTTGTCCTTTCCTCCAGCATCTTTTATAATAATCCAAATCTTTTACGTCTCCATTAAACTACAAGTGTTCTTCCAGTCCTGCTAACAGTTTTAACTGCTTACAATGGTTTTTAAGATAAATTATACATTTCCCCCATTCCTTGTTGAAATTTTGGTCTTCCCAGTTACTGATTCTTCTGGTCATTTTTGCCATTTCTGCAAACTTAATCTGCCATTCATCTCTGGTAGGGACTTTATCTTCTTTCTATCTCTGAGCCAATAACTTCCCCACAGTTCAGCTTCTCCCTCCCCTCCCTCCCATTGCCTCAGACTGTGCTGGAGTCCCTGAAGTAGGTGCTGAGACTAATTCTCCTTTTCCCCCATTTACCAGATGCCCCTGGACAGTACGGTGCCTATTTCCACGACGGCGGCTATGTGGCCCTGGGGCGCCACACTTTCCCCAGGAGGTGAGTTATCTCTGATGCCATTGCGGTGGACGCTTCCCCACGAACGGCGACGAACCAGCCTCGAGTGGCAGTGGGAGAACACTGCCAAGCTCCATTTACGGTGGAGGGAACAGGCCAAGGCCAGTGCAGAAGGGAGTTCAGGGGAGGGACTTTTACCGTATGGGTTTACAGGTGAAACTCGGAAAATTAGAATATTGTGGAAAAGTTCATTTCTTTCAGTAATTCAACTTAAAAGGTGACACTAATATATGAGATATGGACTCATGACATGCAAAGCAAGATATGTCAAGCTGTTATTTGTTATAATTGTGATGATTACGACGTGCAGCTAATGAAAACCCTAAATTAACAATCTCAGAAAATTAGAATATTAAATGAAATCAGCAAAACAAGGACTGCAAATATACCAATATTGGACCTCTGAGAAGTAGAAGCATGCATATGTACTCAGTACTTAGTTTGGGCCCCTTTTGCATCAATTACTGCCTCAATGCGGTGTGGCATGGATGCTATCAGCCTGTGGCACTGCTGAGGTGTTATGGAAGACCAGGATGCTTCAATAGCAGCCTTCAGCTCTTCTGCATTGTCTCATGTCTCTCATCTGTCTCTTGGCAATGCCGGTTCAGGTCAGGCGAGTTTGCTGTCCAATCAAGCACAGTAATCCCATGGGCATTGAACCAGGTTTTGGTACTTTTGGCAGTGTGGACAGGTGCCAAAGTCCTGCTGGAAAATGAAGTCAGCATCCCCATAAAGCCCGTCTGCTGAAGGAAGCATGAAGTGCTCCAAAATCTCCTGGTAGACGGCTGTGTTGACCCTGGACTTAATGAAGCACAGTGGACCAACACCAGCTGATGACATGGCTCCCCAAATCTCTTTTCTGATAAGAGCAGCTTTTGCGTCTCATTTGGAAACCAAGGACCCAGAGTCTGGAGGAAGAATGGGGAGGCACACAATGCCAGATGCTTGAAGTCCAGTGTGAAGTTTCCACAGTCTGTGTTGATTTGGGGAGCCATGTCATAGCTGTGATCTGTTTCTGTGATACAGCGGCATATAATTAATTTTTTTAAATAAATGCATAAAAACATGCCGTATTGGCCTGAATATAAGCCACACCTGAATATAAGCCGCACCTTTAAAACGGGGGGGGGGGGGGGAGAGAAAATACCCAAATATAAGCTGCTCCCTTCCTCACTGCTCCTGGGTACTGTTTGCCCCACGTTCCTGGCTGCACACTGTAAGATTCCACATATAAACTGCACTTTAACTTTTCACGGTCGGAATTTGGGGGGAAAGTGTGGCTTATATTCAGGCCAATACAGAGAAAACAGTAAAGACCTGATGAAGAGAGCACAGCAGAGGTTATATTTTCTGAGAATCCTCCGGAAAAACAATCTCTCATAGGACCTGTTGATGACATTTTACCATTGTACTGTGGAGAGTGTATTAAGTTATGGTCTGTGTGTGTGGTTTGGGAGCTGCACGGCCAGGGGGAAAACAATGCTGTCCAGGGTTGTAAAGAATGCGGAGAGAATAATTGGCTGTACTCTTCCCACCTCGGATCAAATCTATGCTTCCAGGTGCATTAGAAAGCTGCAGAGATAGTGCAGGATAGTGCACACCCCGGAAATGATCTCTTTCAGCTTCTGCCTTCTGGAAGAAGGTACAGGGTTATAAAGACTAGGACTAGCCACCTGAGAAACAGTTTCTACCCAAAAGCGATTTTGGTTTTAAATGCAGTGTAAGGAGTCTCTATGGGAGTATATTGTATTTAAAAATGGTGTATCAGAGTTTATAGGGGGCTAACCAGGTTGTGATAGCTGGGATAGCAGGCTTGTTGGGTTTTGAATGTCTTATGTAGATTTTTCAATTTCGTTGTTCTGTATGGGACAGTGGCAACAAAGATTATCGTATCGTATCGTAATAAGTGCCTTCAGCTTGATCAGTCCAGTGGCCCATCCAATCCAGCGTCCTGTGCTTGCGGGAGGGTTGCAGGCAGGGCACGAGTGCAACTCTACAGTTGCTGTTCGCCATCAGAGGTAGACTGCTCCTGGGCAAGGAGGTTCTGCTATTACAACGGGTGTCCCTAAGGAGAGCTTTGGTGGATTGGACCGAACGGCCATCTCATCCAGCGTTCTGTTCTCCCAGTGACCAACCAGATGGCTGTGGGGAAACTGGCTAACGCAGCAGAGCTGTGCACAGTCTCTCATCGCTTGGTCTCTTTTTTCTCTCTTGGTTGCAGCCTCCCGGACTCACCAGAGACGATCGAGCTGGAAGTGCGCACCAACTCAGCAAATGGGCTTCTCCTCTGGCAAGGCGTGGTGAGTGAATGCGACAGAGCAGGGGTCCGTCAGCTCAGTGTGGCCTACGCTGGCTGGCTGTGGCCCCTCCAGGGTTTCAGACTGGTTTTGGGGGGGAGGGGATCCTTACTTGGAGATGCTATGGGGAAATTGAACCTGGGGCCTTCTCTCTGCCTCTCCCAGAGGCTGGAGGTGGAAACAGGAGATGTAAAGCTGTGGGTGAGGGGTGGAGGGCGAGGGGGCAGTTGGATCCTGGCAAAACTGAGCAGGGGGATGAAAAGGCCAGCAGCCCGTGACGCCAAAGTGTTGGTAAGGCCTCTTCACTGATCACAAGTAAATAAAGGGCCGTCTTTGTGCCAGGCCTCACAAGCCAGTGCCATCTTGATGAATGGCGCTGCAAAGATCAGCAGGAGTGTGGGGACAGCTTCTCCTTCACCTGGGACACGGGTGGCGCTGTGGTCTAAACCACTGAGCCTCTTGGGCTTGCCGATCGGAAGGCCGGCGGTTTAAATCCCCACGACGGGGTGAGCTCCGGTTGCTCAGTCCCTGCTCCTGCCAACCTAGCAGTTCAAAAGCACTTCAAAGTGCAAGTAAATAAATAGGTACCACTGCTGTGGGAAGGCAAACAGCGTTTCTGTGCGCTCTGGTTTCCGTCATGGTGTCCTGTTGCACCAGAAGCGGTTTAGTCATGCTGGCTGCATGACCCGGAACACTGTCTGTGAACAAATGCCGGCTCCCTTGGCCTGAAAAGCAAGATGAGCGCCGCAACCCTATAGTTTCCTTTTACTGGACTTAACCATCCAGGGGTCCTTTACCGTTTTTTTAATTTAAAAAATCTGCTTGATCTGCAACGTGGTAGAGAGAGAGGTTTGCAGCACTGGGGAGGGAAGGCTATCTTTTTAGTCTGGATGTCTATACCATCCAGACTAAAAAGATTTGACGGCAGTAGCCCGCCTGCTGCTTTGACGGCATGCAAGTTGCTGCGAGACCCTGCAGGCTCCTCTGCTGTTGCCTGGGCACGATGTGCTTCTTTTGAGGAAGGCTGCTTTCTCCCAGCACCAGCATGTCTTATGCACACACCCTGCCCCGTTGCATGGATGCCGTTGCTGTTCACCTCTGCCATTTCTCCCCCGCTTTCCAGGCATGCTGTGTTCAGCTGTCTCCTTTGCACCCCCCGCCCCCCAGTGTGGCTTGTGCTCCTCTTTTTCTCTCTCTCTTCCCAGGCAACCAGGGAGGTGGGCCTTGAGCCGCATGCTGCTAACGAGGTATTTACTGGCTTGGTTTTTGTGGCATGGCGAAGGGAAGGCCAAAAGGCGCGACTAGAGGGGGTCAGAGAGAAAGGAGCATGGGAGGCGGGGGCTGACTAACCCAAGTGCAGATGTTCTGGTTGAATGGAAGAATTTGTTGCTGCGATGCTGGACAGGCCTGCAAAAGCGCCAGGTAAAGCTCCACCACTGATCAGAATTAGCTTGGCAAAGGTAACAGGGAGATTTGCAGGAAAGCGATGTGGGAACTAGTCTGCTCCAAAGCCTGCAGGCCATGCTCTCTGCTAACCTTTCTGTCTGACAAGCAATCATAGTATCACTGGGAGTGGCTGCCGAGACCACACAACACTGGTCTTGAAAGACCTACATTGGCTCTCAGTACGTTTCCGAGCACAATTCAAAGTGCTGGTGTTGACCTTTACAGCCCTAAATGGCCTCAGTCCAGTATACCTGAAGGAGCGTCTCCACCCCCATCGTTCTGCCCGGACACTGAGGTCCAGCTCCGAGGGCCTTCTGGCGGTTCCCTCCCTGCGAGAAGTGAAGCTACAGGGAACCAGGCAGAGGGCCTTCTCGGTGGTGGCACCCGCCCTGTGGAACGCCCTCCCACCAGATGTCAAAGAGAACAACAACTACCAGACTTTTAGAAGACATCTGAAGGCAGCCCTGTTTAGGGAAATTTTTAATGTTTTATGTTTTATTATGTTTTAATATTTTGTTGGGAGCCGCCCAGAGTGGCTGGGGAAACCCAACCAGATGGACGGGGTATATTATTATTATTATTATTATTATTATTATTATTATTATTATTATTGGTGGGCAATAGACTGGTGCCCATGGGGGCAAGAGCATTCTGTCCTCTGGAGGTGGTCCAGATTCCTGCATTGCTGGGAGGGTTGAATTAAATGACTCTTGGGGTTCCTTCCTACTTCACAATTCTATGAATCTGTGATTATAATGCAGCGCAGGGATTTCTTATCATCATCATCATAGAATTGTAGAGTTGTAAAGGATCCCAAAAGGTCACCCAACCTGACCCCCTAATCACAGGAATCTGACAGGAATCACAGCTCAAGAATCCCCGAAAGATGGCCATCCAACATCAGTTTAAAAACCTCTGATGAAGGAGAGTCCACCACGTACCAAAGGACTGTTCCACTGTTGAATTGCTCTTATTTAAGCCTAACTAAAATCAATTATAAGCTAAAAACACCTGTCAACATTTTTACATGTCTGGATAAGCAATTGCCTTTTAAAAAATGCTTTTAGCAGGCACCAAATAGAGTACAGTGAAGGCACCCAACCGATGTCAGTAGGCCAGGGGTTGCAAAGTGTCGGTGCTGCCACACTCAAAGACGAATTTCTTACAAAGTAAAATGTGGCACCTGAGAAGCAGTACCAGTTCCTTAGCAGTTCATGGGCTTCTCTCCCTCTATGGCATGACCCCCCCCACTGATGCCTAGGGGTGCCCTCTCCTAAGGAAAGGAGAAGGTGAGAAACAACGTTTGGTTTCTGTCACAGGAGGAAGGAGAGAGCGCCAAAACGAAGGACTTCATCAGCCTCGGGCTGAAGGACGGGCACCTGGTGTTCAGGTGAGGGAAGGCCGCATAAGAGCTCACGCTATTGGCCGCTCTGCGTTGGGGCTCCGGAGTGGCCAGTGTGGTGTAGTGGTTAAGAGCGGTGCACTCGTAATCTGGTGAACTGGGTTCGCGTCTCCGCTCCTCCACATGCAGCTGCTGGGTGACCTTGGGCCAGTCGCACTTCTCTGAAGTCTCTCAGCCCCACTCACCTCACAGAGTGTTTGTTGTGGGGGAGGAAGGGAAAGGAGAATGTTAGCCGCTTTGAGACTCCTGAAGGGGAGTGATAAAGCGGGATATCAAATCCAGACTCTTCTTCTTCTTCTTCTTCTTTGACACTGGCCATGTGTTTCCTTCAGTTACCAGCTAGGAAGCGGAGAAGTGAACATCCTGTCTGAAGACCCAGTTGATGATGGAGAATGGCATAGAGTGACAGCCATCCGGTGAGACACATGTAGAGAGATGTGGCTTGGGACACCCCTAGTTTGACAAGCCCAAGTGTTAGGGGGTGGAGAAAGGCATAGGCCCTGTTCCCGGAACAAGGCGGGTTGAGGAGCAATTTGTGTGCTTCTGGGGCTGGGGATGCTGTCCCAGCCCTTGAAGCTGACCCAGAAACTCCAGTGGGTGCAGAATGCCGCGGCGAGGCTCCTTACAGGGTCCTTACCACGGGATCACATTCATCCAGTGCTTTACCAACTGCACTGGCTCCCGGTGGAGTACTGGGTCAGGTTTAAGGTGCTGGTTTTAACCGTTAAAGCCCTACATGGCCTAGGACCCACATACCTACGGGACCATCTCTCCTGGTATGCCCCGCAGAGGACCTTAAGGTCCACAAATGACCACACTTTGGAGGTCCCAAGTCGCAAGGTGGTTAGATTGGTCTCACCTAGGGCCAGGGCCTTTTCAGTACTGGCCCCGGCTTGGTGGAACGCTCAGTCACAAGAGACCAGGGCCCTGCGGGACTTGACATCTTTCCGCAGGGCCTGCAAGACAGAGCTGTTCTGCTTGGCCTTTGGTTTGAACTCAGTCTGACCCTTATGTTTTCCCTCCCCTTACGGTTTTGATGTATGGGCTACTTTTAAAATGAGGCTGCATTTTAAATTGCATTTTAACCTGTATTTTAAATTGGTCCCCCCCCCCATTATGTTTTTATTGTAATTTTACTGGTGTTAGCCGCCCTGAGGCAGCTCTGGCCGGGGAGGGCAGGGTATAAATAAAAGTTGTTGTTGTTATTATCATCATCATCATCATCATCATCATCATCCACGTGAGGATTCCCCTGTGGAATATCCTTGGACCACATTTCCAGTTCTGTTCCCATGGACAGACGACAAGCACTTCCTTATCCATGCTCATCCTCTCCAACCCAACCAACCTCACTCAAAACCACCTTCGTCCTTCTGACACACTCTCCCATTCCTCCTCCAGGGAAGGGAAAAGAGGCTTCCTTCAAGTCGACGGCGAGGAGATGGTAGCTGGGGAATCTCCTGGCAAGAACGTCATGGTGAATACCAAAGGTCGAATCTATATAGGTAAGCGCCTTCATCTCAACAAAACTAGGAACACTTTCCGGGCACTGTGGGTGTATGGGCTAATGAGGGATTCACACTTCCCCTTTTCATTTAGTTTTCAGCAGTCCTCATCAACTGAGTAGGTTTTCTTCTTCTTCTGTTATGTTTCACTCGGGTGGGAACAGGCCAGAGAATCATAGAATTGTAGAGTTGGAAGGGACCACACGGAACATCTAGTCCAGCAGTTCTCAACCTGTGGGTCCCCAGATGTTGTTGGACTACAACTCCCATCATCCCTGAGCTCTGGCCTTGCTAGCTAGGGGTGATGGGAGTTGTAGTTCAACAACATCTGGGGACCCACAGGTTGAGAAAGGCTGATCTAGTCCAACCCCATACAATGCAGGACCCTTTTGCCTCAATGTAGGATTCAAACTCGTGACACTCATGCTCTACTGAGTGGTGATGGCAGCTTCTGGCAAGATCTTGCCAAGATCTCAGAAGATCTTGCTGGAATCCACTGTCGGCACCACCACTTTGCAGGTGCTGCCGCAGAACCCAGGTCAGGGCGCCAGCAGTGCGGAAGCACCTTCCCATTTCGCCTAGGGCAACAGAACAGGATGTGCCCTCCATGCAGGAGGGCATTGCTTTTCATGTTTCCTTTCATGTTGATTGCCACACTGGTTGCTGCCTGACTTCTAGAGCCTTTCCATGCAAATGGTGTAAAATTCACAGGTGCCGCACGACAACTTTATGGCATCAGCCCTCCTGAATTTGGGAAGGCTGTTCAAAGGACCCTCATCCTCAAAGCTTTACACTTCAGTCTGGACTGTGTCAATGTCTTGTCACTTTCAGAGCACTCTCAGGGCCACCCATGCCTACAGGATGTACCTGGGTAGACATTATCGATTTGCTAAGCAATGCTTCTTCAGGAACGCCTCCTACAAATCGTTTATTGAATATTTATAGATAAATCGTAAACAGATAAGAACATTGGCAGGATTATTGTAATAACCTGCAGTTTCATAAGAGTATATATTTAAAGAAGATAAATAAATGTGCAAATTAAGTTACCGTATTGGCCCAAATATAAGCTGCACCCAAATATAAACCACACCTTTAAAATTCAAGGAGGAGAAAGAAAAAAAGACAATACCCAAATATAGGCCACTCCCTTAAAATTCGGCAGGCACTCACGCCTGTTCCGTTTTACCATATGTCTGTTTCAGCAGCGTTATTGTAAAAGCCAATTTTTGTAAGGTCGCGAATTTAAGCCGCATTTTAACTTTTTCATGGTCAGAATTTGGGGGGGGGGGGGAGTGAGGCTTATATTCAGGCCAATATAGTAATTTGGATATGCAGAAGATATTAAAAATAAATTTAAGGAACTGCAGAAGTCAAGTTTTGAAATGTTAAAATGATTGCAAGATCAGTGAAATATATGGAAAGTATAAAAAAAAAATTTGAAAAAAGAACACCTACAAAAAAAACCCAGGAGAAACACAACAAAAGGGTTTTAATGTATTTCCCTAATCATGTTTCTACATTTTCCCTTAAGAAAACATAGAAAGCAGCTTGCATGAATTTCATTTTAAAAACGTGGTCCACATGGCAGCGACGGTAGCAAGTGACTTGTGGGCCCAAGTTGTGAACAAATGGATAGCAATATGAGAACCTTGAAAAGTCTATACGCCTCTCTGAAGGATGCTGTGCAATTAAATCCCACGGCCCAAATGAGGCAGCATCGGTGATGATGCTGGAAATCAAAATGCTGGGATGGAGGCTGTGGTCCCTGCCAGCCTCTCGAATCCTCCCAGTGACTTGAGGAGGAGAAAGAGGACAACAGCCTCTCCCCTTCAGGGAACACACTTGCTGACGGACGGCTCTTCCTTTCCCTCTGCGCAGGCGGAGCACCTGACATCCAAACCCTGACTGCGGGAAAGTACACCTCAGGGATCACGGGCTGCATCAAGAACGTGGTGCTGATCAACGACCGGCCCGGCCAGCAGCCTCAGCAGCCCATTGACCTGCACCATCACTCGGAAGCCGGTCTCAACATCCAGGAGTGCTCCTCATAGGCCGGGCTTGCCTCTTAACCACACTCTTCGCTGTTTTATTTTTTTGTCATCAGGCCAATTGAGAGACATCTATTGTTATTATTATTATTATTATTATTATTTTATTATTATTATGAATTTTTTTAAAAAAGAGAAACACACACTCACAAATGGTGCTTTGCTGCTACCAAAAGAAAATGGGGGTGGGGTGGGGAGACGTGGGAGGGAGTTGGTTTGTGAGGGGTTTTTTTGTGGAAGTGACAGACCGATGGGGGCCACGCAGGGCCTGTCGTCGTCCCACCACCTTCCCCAGCCCTCACGTGGAAGGACAGAGAGAGAGGGGGCACGGTGGACACTTAAAGGACTGGAGAGCGGCATTCGTGAGAGGCGCTTGGACAGTGCTGTGCCCGAGGTTTTCCAGGGATGAGCATCTCAGACAGGAGCCTGAAGAGGCTGCTCTGAGGCCGAGGGGTGGGCAGCGGGGTGACCGCGTGGCTTCTCTTGCTTCCGCTGCTGGGCTGGGCTGGGCCAGGCAGGTTGTGACCAAAGATACTGTCCTGTCTTGCCCTTCCCCTGGGTGGGCGTGGGCTGGGTGGGTCTCTGTATCATGGTGCCCAACGCCGTAGCAGCATCCAGCACTCCAGCCAGGACAGAGTTCGCAGGAGCACCAAAGAGGGAGGGAGGTCCTTTGCCCTCGTCCTCCAGCATGAGCCAAGCTTTTCAACTTGGACAAGTTTGAGCTTCCTGCGTTTTGTCGCGGTGCCCCACTGCCCGCCTGGCACAATTGAGTTTGCTCCCGCCTCTCACTCATCCTAGCTAGGCTGTGGTCAGTGTTATTTTTCTAGAAAAAGAGGTGCTGGAACTCACCATGAATGCCTCGCTGGTTCTCTTTTAGTGGCAATGGCGCCCGCCCGAGAAGTGCTGGAACGAGTTCCAGCCAGGAACGGCTGCGGCGCCTCAGAGCATCCTCTCCACCTGGTCCTCAGTGACACATGCAAAGCCATACGGAGTTCCCCTGTGCTCTGGCTGGCGCGGAAAGCAGCCGAGAGCCCAACACAAAAAAGCGGGCAATGGTTCCCATGCCTTAAGCGCCGCAGGGCAGAAATGGGATTTGCCCCTCCCAAGCCATCAGTGCCTTATTAGTCTGCGTGGGGTCTCCCATAGATCCACACCTTCTATTGCAGTGTGCAGTCCCCCAGAGCTGCAGACACCCCGGGGCCTGGCAGGGCCAGGTAAGGAGCTGTTGCAGCCTCATCTGCTGCCTGGGAAGCAGGCAGGCAGGTCTCTCTTCAGCATTTCAGAGGACCCTTTCCGTGGGCAGGGGTGGGGACAAGAGTGTTGCAACGTGTGCAGGAGAGCTGCGATGGGCACCCCACACAGCAGCTCCTGCCAGCCTCCCAGTGCCACAAGCACTGGAGGGCAGGAGTTTCCCGTCCAGCGTTCCCAGGAGGGCGGTAAGATGCTTTGCGGGGGGATGAGAGGCAGAAGGAGCCCATTGCAGCTGGGGAAAGGGGTTTCGACTGCTGCCTTCTCCTCTCAGCCCCAAGACACTGAAGAGGGCAGACTTTGGAGCTGATCTTCAGCTAACTATACTGCCTTTCCTTCCCTCTTCAAACAGCCCTGGGTGTTGCCCCTGCAGACAGTGCTGGTGCCAAGCAGGCACTAGAGGCTTATCTTTTGAGCTTGGGCCTCATAGGCTTGTGCTCCAGCCAGCCTCCCACATTCCCTTAATGGTGTGGCTGGCTCTGGCTTGCCCCGTGTGAGCCTTTGCCGCCAGTGTTCACTCTGCCTTGCCCGCTTCCTTCCAGAACCAGAATTATACTGCCTGGGAGGCACCATGATGCTTGTGTCGCTCCAGAACCTGTTCCTGCCTTTTGCTTCCCCTGCCTGCCTCCCCCATTTGTTCTTTTTCTTTCTTTCTTTCTTAAATAAATGGTGCTGAACCCCAAAGTCCGTGTGTCAAGTCTGTGGCTCCCTGTCTTAGCTGAGGTTGTGTGCATGCCGCACATTTAAAGCACACATGCACACACAAATCTTGGGAACTAGCTTGTTAAGGGTGCTGGGGACTAGCTCTGGGAGAGGCAAACAACAGTTCTTGGGAGTCTTTGTGGGACAGTTGTGTGCTTTAACGGGTGGCGCTGTGAGCCTCTTGGGCTTGACAATCAGAAGGTCAGCGGTTCAAATCCCCGCAACAGGGTGAGCTCCCATTGCTCTGTCCCAGCTCCTCCCAACCTAGCAGTTCGAAAGCATGCCAGTGCAAGTAGATAAATAGGTGCCGCTGCGGCGGGAAGATAAACGGCATTTCCGTGCACTCTGGTTTCTGTCACGGTATCCCATTGCACCAGAAGCGGTTTAGTCATGCTGCCCACATGACCTGGAAAGCTGTCTGTGGACAAACGCCGGCTTCCTTGCCGCAACCCCGAAGTTGCCTTTGACTGGACTTAATCATCCAGGGGTCTTTTACCTTGGACAGCATTGCAACAGCTTGACCAATGGGAACTGAAAACAACACAGGAGGGCAGAGAAATTCCATACTGGTCTCTGGGTTGATTTTGTACATACCAAGTGTGGTAGATCAGCTGCACGTCCCAAAAGAAGTAAAAAAACCCTCTATTTCAGTAATTTCCCCAGTGTTTTCTGCCTTTCCTTATGACTATGCTGGGAACAGATGAAGAACAGTCCTATGTTTTAAAAAAGTGGGTTTCAATCGGTGTGCCATGGCACCCTGGGGTGCCTTGAATGATGGTCAGGGGTGCCAGGGCAACACTGGCCTCTGTCCCTCTTTCCTTCCTCCTCTAATGCCCTCTTGTGTCTCTGCCTCCCAAAGGCTTGTGCGGCTGTTTATTGCAGCAGTCCTGGCTATAAGCTCCCCAGGCAAATGGTGCCTCTGGGAAGCACCTCTCTTTGGGGCAGGGGGGCAGCTCAGAGACCAGGGGCAGCAGCAGCTGCTGCCCAGAGGACTCCCAAGGAAATGGGAGAGGAGAGCGGCTGAGGGAACACTCCACAAGGGAGGGTGTTTGAAAAAGGGTGAGAGGCTGCCAGCTCTGCAAGCAAGGGGTGACATAACTGGGCTCCTGAGGCCCACAGAAAGGATGTAGTTGGTCAAGGGAGCCATGAACTCAAAAAGGTGAAAACTTTTTCTAAAACTTGATCTAAAATACCCACATTTCAAAGCTTGTCATTCCCAGTCTTCTGATACCATCAGTGGAAGAGGTGCCTGACTTGGTGCCTCGATATAAAACGAGAGAGGGAACATCTGTGGGTCTCCTTTGACTTGATTCCACAACTCGGGTCTTTTTCCTTTTTTACAGTGGGAAGTCAGCTAGATGAACACAGGCTTTCCTTCCCCTGTCATAAGCTGACAGGCCCAGATCTCAGGCCCAGAGCAAAAGAGAAACCCCATCCACACACCGAACATTTAAAGTGTTTTTGGGCCACTTGAATGGTCATGACTTCCCCCCAAAAAATCCTAGGGACTCTTAGCTCTTGTGAGGGGGGGGGGGGGCTTGTCTCCTAAGCTCCCTTAAAAGTGCAGTTCCAAGAGCTGTTTGACAGAGGAAGGTGGTGGACTCTCCTTCCTTGGAAGATTTTAAGCAGTGGTTGGATTGCCATCTGTCAAGGAGGCTGTAGCAGAGATTCCTGCATTGCAATTGGTTGATTCCATGAAACCCAAGTGGTATATGACACAAGAACTCTTGCACATCCTGAATGCTGGAAAATTTGGCCCCTATCTGGACAGGGATAGCCTAACTACTGTTGTCTGTGCTCTGGTAACTTCAAGGTTAGATTAGTGCAATGCGTTATAGGTAGGGCTGCCTCTGAAGATGGTTCGGAAAATTCAGCTGGTGCAGAATTCAGTGGCCAGAGCAAGATGGTTTGAGCATAATACACCGATCTTGGTCCAACTGCATTGGCTCCCAATTAGTTTCCGGGCCCAATTCAAAGTGCTGGTTTTGACCTATAAAGCCTTAAATGGCTCAGGACCACAATACCTCGAGGACCGCCTCTTTCCATATGAACCTACCCGGATCCTGAGATCATCTTCTGAGGCCCTTCTTTGTTTGCCTCCTCCTCGAGAGGTCCAGAGGGTGGCAACATGAGAACGGGGCCTTCTCTGCAGTGGCTCCCTGTCTGTGGAATGCTCTTCCCAGGGAAGTTCGTCTGGCGCCTTCATTATACACCTTTAGGTGCCAGGCAAAAACTTTCCTCTTTAACCAGGCCTTTGATTGATCTGTTTGACATCCTATACCCTTTTAAAATGAGGCTCCTTTTTTGAGAACTCCCTCCCACAGAAGGCAGTGATGGCCAAGAATCTAGAAGGCTTCGAAAGAGGATCAGGCAAGTTCATGGAGGTCAGAGGCAGAGAATGCTTAAGAATTCCAGTTGCTGGAAAGCCCAGGAAGAAAGGGTATCCTTGTGCTGCTCTGGTTGCAGGTTCCCCACAGGCATCTTGGCGGCCCCTGTGAGAACAGGATGGTGGACTAGATGGGCCATTGGCCTGATCCAGCAGGCTCTTCTTGTGCTCTTAAATGCATGGTGTGGATGTGAGCGTATCTCAAGGCCTGGTGCCAAGTGCCTTAGTTTGAACCCACTGAGGAAAGAAGCAGGCATCTCCTGCCACCTTGTGGGAAATCAGCCAGTATAGTACATCTGTCTGATAAGCCCAGGGGTCAGCAACCTTTCTCAGCCGTGGGCTGGTCCACCATCCCTCAGACCATGGGGGGGCCGGACTATATATTTTGGGGGGAAGTAAGAAGTACGAATTCCTATGCCCCACAAATAACCCAGAGATGCATTTTAAATAAAAGGAAACATTCTACAGTGGTACTTCGGGTTACATACGCTTCAGGTTACAGACGCTTCAGGTTACAGACGCTTCAGGTTACAGACTCCGCTATCCCAGAAATAGTGCCTCGGGTTAAGAACTTTGCTTCAGGATGAGAACAGAAATCGCACGGCGGCAGCAGCAGGAGGCCCCATTAGCTAAAGTGGTGCCTCAGGTTAAGAACAGTTTCAGGTTAAGAACGGACCTCCAGAACGAATTAAGTTCTTAACCCGAGGTACCACTGTACTCCTGTAAAAGCACCAGGCAGCCCCACAAATAACCCAGAGATGCCTTTTAAATAAAAGGACACATTCTACTCATGTAAAAACACACTGATTCCTGGACCGTCCGTGGGCCAGATTTAGAAGGCAATTGGGCTGCATCCGGCCCCCGGGCCTTAGGTTGCCTACCCCTGGCTTAGCCCCATCATGCCTCCACTACCAGCTGCACCCCTTCTGGCCCATGCTCTTCTAAAACTAAGGGCCAGTGACCCTGCCCCCCCCCTCGTAGTCACATAGGTGGCTCGGTGCTTCCATGCGGGGTGACCTTGGGGGGCTCCCGGCGGGTGCAGCTGCGTGGGCAGAGGTGGCAGGCAGCGCAGACGGAATTGCAACCGGGCAGGTACCTGCAAGCGCCCATCCTCCAGATGAACCAGCCTGGATTCCAGCAGCACCAGAACACGAAGGCAGCGCCCAGGATGGCAGCCAGCGAAGCAAAAAGAGGTTTGTGTTTGTCTGCAGAAGGAGGAGAAGGAGCCTGGTCAGTTGCAGGGAAATGGAACAAATCGTCTTCCCCAGCAAACAATTGCCCCAGCTGTGCTATTTTGATACTGTTGTTCATTTCAAAAAACACAGACACTGCTTGGCTGTGAAGAAAAACTCGGAGCAGTTTACAAAAAGGGTAGAACAAGAAAATCAAAAAATTACAACAATAAAACCTACAAAAATTTAAAATACTAAGAGATTCAAATTCACTTTAACTTTATAAGCATGTGGATAGGCTTAGCTATACAAAAATGTTTTATATATGATAAATAATGAATTGAAAAGGATGTTTAAAATAATGTTTGCAAAAAACAAAAACAAACCAGAAGCTTTTCTTTCAGGAATTATAGGGGCAGAACTACCTAAGCTGTACAGAAACTTATTCATGTATGTGACTACAGCGGTAAAAATGTTACTCGCCCCCAAATGGAAAGAAGCAGAAGTCCCAGCAAAGGAAGAATGGACACAAAAACTTATGGAATATGCAAAAATGGCAAAACTTGCCGGAAGAATGAGAAATCAAGAATACAAACTTTTTAATAAAAGAATGGAAATAGTTTATTGAACATTTACAGATAAATTGTAAACAGATAAGAACGTTGGCATGGTTATTATAACCTGCACTTTTATAACAGTATATATTTAAAGTAGATGAATAAATGGGCAAATTAAGTTAATTTGGATATGCAGAAGATATTAAAAATAAATTCAAGGAACCTCAGAAAGAGGAGGAAATCAGTCAAGCTTTGAAATGTTAAAATGATTGTAAAATTAGTGAAATGTAGACCTGAAAAGCATAAATATTATTTTTTTTAAAATGTTTTTAGCAGATTTCCAGGGGAGACGAATGGCAGTTTGGCTGTCTTCCTGTTAGCTCCTGCTGACTTGGTGATTGATAACAGATAGTCTGACTATCACTCTGGAGATAAGGGTGATCTGGGAGTTACCCTCAAATGCTTTGTATGAGGCTTTTTTTTCTCTTCTGTATGCACCTGGAGGATGTTAGGATATTTCCGTTCCACCTTAAGAGGGAGCAGGCTGTGAATCACAGAGTCTGCGTATTTCCTGTTACAGGATGTTTATGTTTGCTGTTGCTTTCGTTTTTGTCTGTCTGTGCTTGAACGCTGAAGCAGACGGTCATGTCTTCTGTTTGCTCTGACCAACGTTGAATAAAATGTAAATATGCTCTCCTGCTGTGCAACTTCTGCTGTGTGAATTCTGCTGAAAGAGTGTGCACCAGCCTAGGAATGTGGCAATCTATTTCCAAAGGCTTCGTGCCGCTAATTGTTGATACCGCGTGACTGCGTGACTACGGGAGGTCGATGGATCGTCCGGAAGCCGGCTTGGGGGCTCAGATGGACGTTATCTCCCTGGCAGTATCCCAACAGAGACTTGGGTGGGGGTTAGAGTGAGTGGGCGAGCTGAAGAGTTGCCATTGTGCCAAACAACATAGAATCGCCTTTTGTAGGTAAGAAAGAACTGTGGTTTTAGCTGAAAAGAGTACAGTGATAGCCACCTGCTTGGTATCAACAGGCAGGGAGTTCCCAAATGGCACACTATAAACAACCAAGTTCTTACAAGGCCTCATTCCTGCCAGCAATGGTACTGCTGTACCTGTTTTGTCCCAGGTGGCAGTGCCTGGGGGCAGGAGCTGGCTTTCCTGGGGTCCTGCGCAGGTCACCTGACTTGGCAGGGCGTTAACTGCAGAAGAGGCCTCGGCATTATTCAAGGGCGGCAGGAGCGTGGGTGAGCCTGGAGTTGAAAAGGAGAAAGAGTCAAAAACAGTAGTGGCCTCTGTGCTGCCACGGAGAAACCAAAGCAGAGGGGCGTAGCCTCCTCCCTTTCCTAACAACTTAAGGGGCCGCTGCAGCCATCAGGCTCAGGCATTCAGCCTCACTTTCTCACCCATTTTTTAAAGTGATCATGAGCAAGGAATGGCACTGTTATAAGAATTTTAAGGTCATAAATATATAAAATAAATGTTCATAACTGTATATAAACCACATGTCTGAAACCCCATAGAAAAAGTCCTGAACAAATTGGCCTCAAATATTTCTCTGCAAGGTCAAAATGGAAACTCTCCCCATTGTCTCTTTGCTCACAAATCCTGTCTTAATGGCACTTTTAAGATATGAATAGGGTGTGAGCCCAGTAGTTATCATAACAAAAGAATGTCCAGGATCCCCAGGTAATCCAGTCAAGTGACCATTAACAGGTAACCTGGCAGACATGATAAAAACAATGCACTCAGATTTCTGTTGTAGACCGCATTTTCTGTGATGTAGGTATGATGTTTCTGGGGGTGGTCTTGGACTCCAGGGCGGGCAATTTAAAATGTCTATATAAGGGCTTGCGCGCATGGTTTGGGGTCTTCCTCCTCTCTCCTGCGTGTGGGGGAGCACCCTGTTGCAACAGTTCAATAAAGATCAGGCTTACTAGCTGCTTTGCTTCTCAATATTCTCTGGTTGGCCTCTATTATTTTCTCCTACCGATAGAGAACCTGCAAAGGGACTCCATATGGGCTCTTGGGTACCCCATAAGGGAAAAGGAGCAGTTTTGTTTTTTTTTTTACTTATAACAGCACATACACACACCCTCTTCCTTCTACAGCCACCAACCTTTGCACCAGGCTGGGGACTGGGCAGCCTGGTCTGTACCATCCCCACAGTTATCGACACTGCTGCCATCGCAGACTAGGCTGGGAGGGATGCATTTTCCATTGTGGCAGGGAAAATACGACTCCGTGCTGCAGGCCGAAGCGTTCAAGCCTGCAAGGGGAGGGAAAGGCAGATTTTGCTGTTCTTGTTGTTTAATGTACCTATACAGTGGTACCTCGGGTTAAGAACTTAATTCGTTCTGGAGGTCTGTTCTTAACCTGAAACTGTTCTTAACCTGAAGCACCACTTTAGCTAATGGGGCCTCCTGCTGCCACCGCACGGTTTCTGTTCTCATCCTGAGGTAAAGTTCTTAACCCGAGGTACTATTTCTGGGTTAGCGGAGTCTGTAACCTGAAGCGTATGTAACCTGAAGCGTATGTAACCCAAGGTACCACTGTAATCAGTGCTTTTTTATCAAAAAAAAGGGGCCAGTACTCACCACGAAGTGGTTACAGTGAGGTGCTGGTACAGCGTACCTTTGAGTATCCCTAGATAAAAAGCACTGCCTAGAATGTACCTCCCAAACTAGCTTAAAACAATAGTTAAAATGCATTTAACACCAGCATTGAAATTTTTAAAAAGGTACAGGTAAAGGACCCCTGGATGGTTAAGTCCAGTCAAAGGTGACTATGGGGTTGTGGCACTCTTCTCGCTTTCAGGCTGAGGGAGCCAGCGTTTGTCTACAGACAGCTTTCTGGGTCATGTGGCCAGCAGGACTAAACCACTTTTGGCACAACAGAACACCATGACGGGAACCAGGGTGCACAGAAACGCTGTTTGCCTTCCTGCCACAGTGGTACCTATTTATCTACTTGCACTGGCGTGCTTTCGAACTGCTAGGTTGGCAGGAGCTGGGACAGAGCAATGGGAGCTCACTCCGTCGCTGGGATTTGAACTGCTGACCTTCTGACCGGCAAGCCCAAGAAGCTCAGTGGTTTAGACCACAGCGCCCGTTACCCTGACAGCAGCCCAGTGGTCCACATCACCTGCACCTTACCCTTAGGGTTACAAGTGTTGGACTAGGACCCAGGAGAGACCAGAGTTCAAATCCCCCCACTGGGCAACATGAAACTCCCTGGGTGACCTTGGAGCCCAGTTGCTCACCTACCTTCTAGGATTGGGAGGATTAAATGAGGAGGCACACACCACCTTGAGCTCTTTGGAGAAGCAGTGGAATATAAATGCAATAAAATAAAATTAAAATAAGATAGAGCGGCATTGCTCAGCTCATTTGCAGCGGCTTCCTGCCTTACCAGTTCGAACGGAGGTGAAGTCACCGACAAAGTCGACACGAGGTTGCTGGCCGCGAGTCACAAGCCTCAAGGTGAGGAAGTTGCCTGTGGAGGTGACGGGCTGTGGGATGTTCTTCCCGCACAGCGGCATCCCCAGGGGCTTCGCGGTGTGGTTTTGGCCATCGTAGAATTGCACGTAGGAGCCTGCTGTGCAAGGGTCAGGGGTCTCCCGCTCGCTTCTGGACTTGGGAAGTGCCAGAGTGGGGTGGTCGTTGCTGGCCAGCGTGCTGGAAGGCGAGCGCACCATGCTGTACACCAGGAAGAAGCGGAACTGGAACTGGACCTTGTCTTTGGGGGTTGCCGCTTGCATGGTCAGCTGGCAGTCTGTGCTGGCCACTACAAAGTAGTAACGGCGGGAGTCTCGGTGGGATGTCAACACCATCCCATCCCCGTGCAGGGTCTGGCCGCAGAAATCGACCACGCTCACTGTTGGGCAAGAGGGAGAGGAAAAGGGAGAGTCATTGGCAAGGCACAAGGACATACATAGAAGAACCACCTTCTGGATCGGGCCAGAGCCAACCATTATATAATTATTATTATTATTATTATTATTATTATTATTATTATTATTATTATTGCTTTTCAGATTTATACATTTCACTAATTTTACAATCATTTTAACATTTCAAAACTTGACTTCCTTTCCCCTCTCCATTCTGCTGTTCCTTAAATTTATTTTTAATACCTTCTGCATATCCAAATTAACTTACTTTGCCCATTTACTCATCTACTTTAAATATATACAGTGGTACCTCGGGTTAAGAACTTAATTCATTCTGGAGGTCCGTTCTTAACCTGAAACTGTTCTTAACCTGAGGTACCACTTTAGCTAATGGGGCCTCCTGCTGCCACTGCGTCGCTGGAGCACGATTTCTGTTCTCATCCTGAAGCAAAGTTCTTAACCTGAAGCACTATTTCTGGGTTAGCGGAGTCTGTAACCTGAAGCGTCTGTAACCCGAGGTACCACTGTACTCTTATAAAACTGCAAGTCATTACAATAATCCTGCCAATGTTCTTATCTGTTTACAATTTATCTGTAAATATTCAATAAACTATTGCCATTCTTTTATAAAAGGTTTGTTGTCTTGATTTCTTATTCTCCCGGTAAGTTCCACCATTTCTGCGTATTCCACAAGTTTTTGTATCCATTCTTCCTTTGCTGGGACTTCTGCTTCTTTCCATTTTGGGGCGAGTTACATTCTTCCCGCTGTAGTAGCATACATGAATAAGTTTCTGTACAGCTTAGGTAGTTCTGTCACTATAATTCCCAAAAGAAAAGCTTCTGGGGTTTTTTTTTTTACAAAAGTTATTTTAAACATCCTTTTCAATTCATTATACAGTCGTACCTTGGATCCCCGAACACCGACGGAGAACCTACAATAAGGGCTCTTGTGTCCCCCATAAGGGAATAAGGGCAGATTTTGTTTATTACACCTCAAAGCTGGTTAGTCCATCTCATTCAACATTCGGTTACTGGCAAGAGATGACTCAAGCTCATAATCAGGGCATGAGGCTGCAGCCTCTCCACCTCTTCCTTTGTCCCCCCTCCCCATACATGATATTATGGGGTATACTGCCTCTGAAAGTGGAAGCTTAATTTAGTACCAATCTCCAGACAGAACTATCCTCCATGACAATTTTTGTACAACTGTGTGCAGTTTGCAGTCAACAAGGTGCAACGTTGGCTATTTCGTTTTGCTTCTAAGAATGAAATTACTAGAGATTTGGGGGGCGAGTGAGAGTTTAGCCTAATGTTCTTGTCACAGCTGTTTGAAAATGGATGACTTCACCAAGCATTTATCAGCGTGCTAAATGAGCACACTATCGCACGAGCTTAAATTATTTACTAATTGCAACACCCAGCATATTACCATGGGCTCATTGGTGGCCCAGAGATGGCCAAAGGAAGCCTGTTTAACCCGAATAACACCCAGAGGATGGTTGCCTTGCTGCTGTCGAGTGCAACAGAGGACAGGGTTGTTTTGTGGCAATTTAAAGTTGGTAAAGAGATTTATGGTAGTGGAAACCTTTGTGGCCTAAAGACCCCTTCTCCTTTAGTCCACATAAGTTTATGCCACTATAAATCTCTTGGTCTTTAAAATGCCACAAGACTCTATTGTGTTGCCTAATGTCAACTGCTGTCTCAATTACCCGGCACTCGTTTATTTCCCTCCTTTTCACCATTACCCAGAAGCAACAAAACGGCCAGCCCATTAAACCCAGGAATTCTGGCCCTCTAGTTCTTCCCATCAGCCTCATAATTTCCATACATCCTAGTGTGAAGAATGAGAGGCTGTACTCAAGAGGTCCCCCCACCCCACCCACCCACCACCAGCTTCTGGGAAATTTCACTTGGGCATTTTGTCACTGGCTCATTCCAACTTGCCAGTAGTGAGTGAGAACAGCCTCTGGAGACAGGGTTTCAAACACTTCTGAACCACACAGTGTTCAAGGTAGCTGTTATGTTGGTGTATAATTATGGAGGGGCAGGTTATTATTTAGCTGTTTTAATTATTTATATGTGTTTTTACCTTGTATTTTATTCTGTGAACCGCCCTGAGATCTTACGAAGAAGGACGGTATATAAACTAAATAAATAAGTAAGTAAGTAAATAAAACAAATAAACTTTGCAGCTTAATTGTTAGAAATGGTCATTCTGGAACCACAACTTGACCAGATGATCTCCAGGGAACCTCTCAACCAGGACTGGGCGATAGCTGCTTTTCAGCATCGTGATATATCACCAGGTAAACACTGTGATATATGATATATCATGATGCCTGAAATAAGGATGGCAGCAATGTCTAGGCCATGTACATACGCAATAGACAATCTTTATAGAATTCCTTCAAAACATAACAAGTACAAAATGAAATCTTTAGTCTCAAAGTCTCTGAAAATCTTTAAATGAAGCGAGGTACCAAACTGTGTAGAATTGCTTCATAAACCCATCTTATTTCAAATGAATGTATGTAAATGAAAATATCAAATGCTGTGGAACAGTGCTCATGTAATAATGTAGTCATAAGGATGGAGCTATGTAGAGGCATTGCCTGGCTTCACAGTTTTTCCTGCATCGTATAGCATAGCGCGCACACAAATCATGATTCATGATATATTGCCAGGTCAAAAATTATGAAATCGTTATCACAATATGGACTTCAAACCAGCTTTGGACGATATATCGCCCAGCCCTACTCTCAGCTCATGATTATTATCTCTCCTGGGGCAGTAAACACAGCACTTTGTGGCAACCTTGTTGTGCTACAGCCACAATCCAAGCCATATTGACTCCATGAAAACCAGCAGCATGGAAAAAAGAGGCAGGCAAGGGAAGTTAAGATACCTGGATGCTACACTAGGTCTTTTGACTCCAGCTCCCATCACCAACCCAGTCCCCGTCTGGTAGAGATTTAGGGGCCAAGCCAAGATGTCAATCCAAAATCGCCTGGGAAGGAAATTGAGGAGCCGGCTAAAGCAGAGCTTTCCAAACTCTGTGTCGCGACCGGTTACTGTGCTGGCTGCAGTGTCTTGTGCAAATGCTTCTCTTGGGACTGGAAAGGGGTTAGTTTAACCTCTGGTTCGTTAGTAAAACTGAATTACTGTGTTGCAAAATGATGCATGTCTAAAAAGTGTGTCACCAGCCTGAAAAGTTTGGAAAGCTCCTTTAAAAAAAAAAACACACACACACACACACAAAACAGAATCCTTTTTCCTGGGGATAACTCAGATGGAAATTCCCAGGTGTCAAAAAAGGCTATTTATGTATGCCACTACTGTGGCTCATGTTTCGTTAGCCCAAAAATGGAAAATGAGAGAGGTCCCAACTAAAGAAGAATGGCAACTTAAACTGATGGAATACGCGCAGATTGCGGATCTAACATATAAGAGAACAAGAAGAACATACATTTAGAGAAGATTGGAAAGATGTTTATTGAATATATGGAGGAAAATTGTGTACACTTGAAAACATGGGCAGCATTAAGATAAATTCAACAGTGTAAATAAGCTTTGATGGATGTAATAATGGACTACTGAATGGTTTAGTTTATATAAAATATGCAGGGATTTATGTTGTGCAAAATGAACCATGGGAAGAGAGGAAGGGAAGTCATTGATATTTTAAGGTTGTTTAAGTGAATATTCTAAAATGTAAAACAGAAATTTAATAAAAATTGTGACTGTTGAATTGCAAAAGAAAAATGTAAAAGAAAGGAAACGTTTGGAAAGTTCTGAGCTAAAGTTTCAGCCTACCTGTCTGCATGGGGGAGACTGCAGGGACAGCAGCGTTCAGGAGAAGCAGCCATTTCCCCCACGCCTGCAAGCCTCCTCGATGGACTGGTTTGCTCATCTTGGTCTCTTTCGGGAGCCCCTGCATGCCAGGCTATAGCAGAGGAAAAGGCAGGAGTGTGTGAAATGGCAACAGCTGTGAGAAGCAGGGTTTAAATCGACCACCCCAGCCCCTGGTGACCAAATCAAGCCGGGGATTGCTTTTGCGTGATCTGACAAGGGAACAAAAGGAGAGGCTGGCAAGCTTATTGCAAAAGAGTCCCATCCTGGTATAAGTGTGTGTTTTTTCCAAACGGGCAGCTTAACTTTTGCCCTCCTTCATGCCGGCTTTTGCAGACGCTGTCTGCACATCGCTCAGTTGCCATGGGAATGACGGGAGACGGATGGAGCGATGCAAACATCCTGCCTCGGGCAATCTAACCGAACGCCTCTGGAATCTTGAACTGGCTCCTGGCATCGCCATGTGCCAGCTCGCACCTGCTTTCTGGACGATCCCACGCCTGAGGCTGGCAGTTTTGAAACAAATGCAAGATGGGTCTAAGCAAAGCCAGCCAAATGGGAAACAAGAGCGCTGTCAGACACTGCTGGGCTGTTGGCTGAGGGTGGTGCCACGCCTTCAGGCTCACATGGGCACCATGCCTTTACAACGCAGCTTCCTGTTTTCCTATCCGTATCTCTTGCAGCTAAAACCACAACTCTAGTCCGTGAAACCTCAAGCCACAATGCATTTAATGGTCTTGGAAGGTGCACACAAGGTTCTGTGTTGCTTCGGGAAGAACATGTTGCTGCAGCTGCCAGTGAGACATTCCAACTGACCTAGCAGTTAGATGGTGTGATTTTGCTTCCATCTGTTCCCTCTTGCTCTCCTTTTCTTTTCATTGCTTTCTCTTCCACAAAACCATTTTTCTTTTCTCTCTATTTCCCCCTTCTTCCTCCACCACTTCCAGCGACTTTCCTTGAGTAGGTTTCTCTCTCGTGTGATAGGAATTTTATGGTCTTAAGACATATGGTAATGTTCATAAGTGTACCAACCAAGCACGTACATAGATCAGCACAGGAAGACCGACCTGGAACCATTTTGATTCCCAAACTGACCAAATGTTTTCTCTGCAAGGTCAAAGGAAAATGGAAAAGCCTCCCCGTTGTCTTTTCCTTCACAAATCCTGTCTTAAGGGCACATTTAAGATATGAATAAGGTGTGAGCCTGTGACATGGCCCAGGAACTAAGTATTTATCACTACAATTTATCACTATCCTAGGCCCTTCACGGCCTACGGGACCGCCTCTCCCGGTATGCCCCACGGAGAGCCTCAAGGTCCATATATAGCAACACCCTAGAGGTCCCGGGCCCTAAGGAAGTTAGATTAGCCTCAACCAGAGCCAGGGCCTTCTCAACACTGGCTCCGGCCTGGTGGAACGCTCTGTCTCATGAGACCAGGGCCCTGCAGGATCTGATCTCTTTCCGCAGGGCCTGTAAGACAGAGTTGTTCCACCTGACCTTTGGCTTGCAGCCAATTTTATTCCCTCCCCCTCTTTTTCTTTTTCCTTTCTCCTCCTGCGACGAGGCTACATTTTAATATTTAAATGCTTCAATATTTTAATGTTGTATTTTAATCTTGTTTTTAAGTTGTATTCATTCAACTTATTTTTATTATTGCTTGTTAGCCGCCCTGAGCCCGGCCTTGGCTAGGGAGGGCGGGGTATAAATAAACAATATTATTATTATTATTATTATTATTATTATTATTATTATTATTATTACAAAAGAACGGCCAGGCTCCCCAGGCAATCCAATCAAGTAACCTGCCAGACAGGAGATAAACAAGGACAGGAGAAAAACAACATTCAAATTTCTGTTTAGACTGCCTTTTCTGTGATGTGTTTCTGGGGATGGTCTTGATCTACAGGGTGACAATTTCAAAAGTCTTTATAAGGCCTTGCACGCCATTTTTCTGGGTCCCTCCTCCTCCTCCTGTTGCAACAGATCTATAAAGATCAGGCTCACTAGCTGCTTTGCTTCTCAATATTCTCTGGTTGGCCTCTGTTATTCTCTCCTACCAATAGGGAACCCACTTAAGGACTCTATATGATGGGCTCTTGGATACCCCATAAGGGAAGAGGGCAATTTTTGTTTACAACACCCGCTTGCCACATTTTCTTATCTCCTTTTTCTTCTGCCGTCTCCTTTTCCTATTCTCAGTATTTTCACTCATATCCCCCCCCCCCCCTTCAGTCATTTTCTTGTTTAGCTTGAAAAACAAGGGAGTTGCCTGCCGCAGATGGTGGTATTTTTCCATCTGTCTTTTCTCTTGGCCTCATTTCTTCTTCACTGTCTTTTCTTTCTTATTCCACACCCAGGGCCAGATTTAGGTTTGATGAGGCCCTAACCTACTGAAGGTAATGGGGCCCTTATATGTCCAGCTGTCCTTTATCAACAACAAATTGTCGCTGTTTTTGGTGTTGAATATATGCTAGATGGTAATTTATGGAGCTAATAGGCATCTAAAGCCATTTGCACATAACAAAATATGTATTTTATCAAAGTGTTATGAGGATTATAAGGTCTAAGATATAAAATAAATGTTCATAAATGTACCAGACGCAGGCACATGCGTGCGCACACTCACACAAACACACAAAATGTCTGAAGCAGTATAGGAAAACAGTCCTAAAGCCATTTTCACTCTTTCGGTGACCTCAGATATTGTCTCTGTGCTCACAAATCCTGCCTTAAGGGCACATTTGGGTATGAATAGGGTGAGCCTGTGAGGAATTACCATAAGTATTTATCATCACAAAAGAATAGCCAGGCTCTCCAAGTAAACCCATCAACAGGTTTCCTGCCAGACAAGATTTTGTTGTAGACCGCCCCTTCTGCTGTCATGTATGTATGATGTATTGGGGTTGAGGTACAGGGTGGAAATTTCAAAAGTCTATATAAGAGTTTGCACACCTTTCTTCTGGGTCTCTCCTGCCTTCTGTGTGTGGCTGTGAGCAACCTGTTGCAATAGTTAATAAAGATCAGGCTCACTAGCTGCTTTGCTTCTCAATATTCTCTGGTTGGCCTCTGTTATTTTCTCCTTCCGATAGCGGACCTACTTAAGGACTCCATATGGGATTAACATATTCAGCTAAGCAAAAGTGATTAATACTTCTGATTTTTGCAAGGGAACCCCCCCCCCCCCCGGTTGCCCCCGCAAAAGGCTTCTCCTTGCAGAGGCGTAGGGAGGCTGGGGTGGATATCCTCACATAAAACAGTCTGGTTCATTGGAGATATGTGCCTTCTGCCAGCTGCCTGGGGTCATTCACAGGCTGCCGCTTCTATCTCTTTTGTCATTTATGGCGCTTATATCCAACTTGGCATCTCAGAGTAGTCTCGAAGAGGTTTCCAATCTGATCAATAAAATGACCCTTAAACAAAATCATAGAATTGTAGATTTGGGAAGAACCCCCAAGGTGCATCTAGTCTCCTGCAAAACAGGAATTCAATTAAAGAATCCCTTGCAAATGGCCACCCAACCTCTTGTGTATAAAAAACCTCCAAAGAAGGAGAGTCCACCACCTTCTGTGGGCGTCTGCATTGATATCCCATCTTTTACGCCAAGGAGCTCAAGATGACATACATAGTTCTCGCCTTCTCATTTAATCCCCACAACCTGTCCCCAGGTCACCCAGTGAGCTGCATAGCTGAGTAAGGAGGGATTTGAACCCTAGTCTCTCCCAGGGTTTCCCCTTCTGAGAAACAGCTCTTCACTTCACTCACAGAAGCTGCTCACTTCTGCTCCTGATGAGCAGTTGCTGGCGTGGCTTAAAAAAACACAACTGCAAGCATTCTATGGTGTCACAGTAGGGGGCTTGCAGGCACTGGGCAACCAAAGATGGCATGAGTGTTACACAAATCTGAAGGTGCACACATAGCAGGCATGCACCCTAGAGAAAAACCAATCCTTCACCATTCAAAAATTATAAAATATTCCCGGGGGAAAAGAGACACTTTCTTTGAGTTCACAGAGCAATCCTGAAGCCATCTTGACCCTCTTAATGACCCAAGATATTTACTCTGCAGTTGAAGGAAAAACCTTTCCCAATAGTTCTTTTCACTTACAAATCCTTCCAAAGCTATCTCTCATATAACAATAATAATAATAATAATAATAATAATAATTTTTATTTATACCCCGTCTTCCCCAGCCTAACCCTGGAACCTACTTGTATGAACTTTATTATGGTCACTCTCCCATTACCCGGGGGATGGGTTGGTGGTTGGGTCTGGTTTGTTGTTGATGTGTTTAGTGTATAAGGAGTTTGTTTTTGTTATTAAAACCTTGTTTAGGTTTTTTTTGTAGTCCCCTTTTAATGCATGGTCTCCCCAGCAAGCTCTCTGCAGCGCTACTAAACTGCAAGTAGCCAACAAAAACATCTGAATAAAATACAAGATTAAACACGGATAATGGATGGATAAAAACTGATAATTAAAACAGATAAGAACTAAAAAACAAACAAAGGCACACTGTTAAGTCTAAGTGCACAAAGGCTACCTGTGTTCGACTTCCAAAAGGAGTTAACAAAGAAAATTCAAGTTCCACATACATTTTCACAGTATTAGCATGATGTTCTCTAAAAGAATTAGGCACCTTTTGGTATTTCTCTTGATAAAGCACAGGACTTAGCTTGGCCTCGGATGTACTAAGGCCAGGCGAGTAAACGACTCGCTTAGGGGGGAGTCTGGTAAGATTTAAAGTTACAGCCCAGTCTCCTTTCTCAAAACTTTGAGTCACTATTTCCAGATCAGAAAGACCTTTTTCTTCAGCAGTGGGATGGTCTTTCTCTTGGGGCAACAATTCTTTGCTCAGGTGCACCACAGGTTGCCAACTTCTCTCATTGTCCCGTTGGAACAAAGCTTCTCCTAATCCTATTTGACTGGCATTGGTTTGCATTTCAAAAGGATGTTGCTGGTCAGGGGCTAGAATCACCCACAAACTTACAAGGGCTTGTGTTAACAACTCAGCGGCTTGCTTGAATTGGTGTAAGAGCCATTCCAGTACACACTGGATTTCTGCTCCCAAGCCCAATCTAAATCCGAAATCACTCACTTCTCCTTGAGCAAACTGACATTTATACATTTTAAGGGTCAGGTTTGCATCTTGCAATCGGGCCAAAGCTCTCTGCACATGCTTAAGGTGTTCTGGCCATGACTTAGAAAAAATTAAGTCAACTTCTTCCAATCCCTCCCATCTCCCTCTGAGCATGGACAAAGGATTTTATAGGAGCTTGCCAAAAGCTGGCTGGTTTGACACAAACTCTGGGCTCCTTGAGTAAATCTCAACCAAAATTCCTAACAGATTTCGAACACAGAGGTGGGGTAGGATGGAATCCCAATCAAACCTAAAAACACTTTTACTCATAACATAACCACACTGTTTCCTAGGACTAAAGTTCTGTAAAAGACCCACCAAATCCCATTTTTTCTCCACACAAACATTTGCATTACAAAACATTTTTCGAAAAACAATAAACATATCGACTGGGTCTTTAAAGTCCTTTTTTTAAAAAAAAGAAAGATTTTTATCAAAGTTTTCAAAATATTACAAAAGGGAAAAAGAAAAAATACAAAGTAAAAACAGTTAAAAACAATTCAATCTTACCGCGTCTTATCTTTCATTCGCTTGTTCCCCAGACCTCCTCACACCTCCCTTTTTTGTATCCAGTTCAATTAGTTGGTTCAGCAAATCCTTTCCCTCTTTGTTTTTATCCTAGTCTTTAATCTTAATATATTATAACTTTAAATTATCACCTGTTAACAATCCATTTTTGCACATCTTTATATAACATTACTGCTGAAAACCACTTAATTTCAATCCAACATCATTCTAACATTCATTAATTTTGCAGTATTTCTGTAAATAGTCTTTAAATTTCTTCCAATCTTCTTCCACTTACTCTTCTCCCTGGTCTCGGATTCTGCCGGTCATTTCCGCCAGTTCCATATAGTCCATCACCTTCATCTGCCATTCTTCCAGGGTGGGTAGATCTTGTGTCTTCCAATACTTTGCGATAAGTATTCTTGCTGCTGTTGTGGCATACATAAAGAAAGTTCTATCCTTCTTTGGCACCAATTGGCCGACCATGCCCAGGAGAAAGGCCTCTGGTTTCTTCAGAAAGGTATATTTAAATACCTTTTTCATTTCATTATATATCTTCTCCCAGAAAGCCTTAATTCTTGGGCACGTCCACCAAAGGTGAAAGAATGTACCTTCAGTCTCGTTACATTTCCAACATTTATTCTCGGGCAAGTGATAGATTTTTGCAAGCTTGACTGGTGTCATGTTCATAATATTCTCTCTTAAGGCATTACATGCCGTAAACTTCATACCTGTGGTCCATAAATGTTCCCAGTCAGCAAACATAATGTTATGTCCAACATCTTGTGCTCAGTTACAGATGGGTAGCCGTGTTGGTCTGCCATAGTCAAAACAAAAAAAATTCCTTCCAGTAGCACCTTAAAGACCAACTAAGTTAGTTCTTGGTATGAGCTTTCGTGTGCATGCACACTTCTTCAGATACCTGGTATCTGAAGAAGTGTGCATGCACACGAAAGCTCATACCAAGAACTAACTTAGTTGGTCTTTATGGTGCTACTGGAAGGAATTTATCTTGTGCTCACTTAATCATAGCAGATTTCACCGTTTCATCCTGAGTATTCCATTTAAAGTCCTTGAGCTGTGGATAGAAAAACTCTTTTTCAGGCACAAAGGGGGTAAACTCTATTGTGCAAAGAGACTTTTCCGCAGTTTCTAAATGACCTAGGAGAGAGTGACCAAATCTCCGCTTTACTTCAAACGCGGCCAAATCTCCCACCATGGCAGAGGACTCTAAACTCTCCACAGCGGCTTGGCTGGGCTGAGCTGGCTCCCCTTTCTCTTCTTGCCTCTCAGCTTTTGGCTGACAGGACACGCTTGCATCTTTCACAGTCTGCGTCGCTAGGGGGGTCGCTGCAAGCTGCTGGAAAGGAACTGTAGATTTCAAAACCCCTTCCCCCAAAGTAAGGTTTGCACAAACTTGGGGTTCAGGGACTGGAACAAAGGGATCCCCCATAAAATCCTGGGAGGGAACTGAATCAATAGTTGCAGATTGGGGAATTAAATTTCCACCACTAGGATTACTCTTCCGAAAATCGGACTGGTTCAGCTGGGACAAAACTAAGTCTTTTGGCAGTCACAATATCAGAGTCTATGCTTCGAAAGGAAGGCACAACAATTCGATGAAGGTGAACACTGGGAGGTGTGCTAGATGCTGAGGTGGGCCAGTTAACACCAGGGGTGGCAGTACATATTAAGCCAACCCTCTTCCCAACCGATTTCTCAGGAACAGCAGTCACAGCAGTTCCAGTGGTTTTGGGAGTTATAGCATCAGGCGCCCAACCTTCACCCCTCCCATCCGGGATAAGGCTTCCCTCAGCCCTCAAACCTTGAGGTGTTGTTCCCCAGTTTCCCATCCCCTGTACCTGGGTGGGTAAGACCTTGATGGAAAAAAGATCACCGCAAGTTGTTGTTGGTAAACCTTAAATCCCCAATCGTTCCCCACCAGGACAGGACTTTTGCACACTTCAGGATCATGTACTATAGTTAGGTGGTTTCCATAGTACCCCTTATACGATACTGGAACAATGGCAGTAGGTTGAAAAATCTCATTCACACCATAGGGGCTAATCTTTAAGGGGTTAGCCTGCATCTGTATGGGCAAAACCAAATCTCTGGGCACACTGGTAATGTCAGACCCAGTGTCTCGGAAAGAGTTCACAGCAATTCCGTTGATCTCAATGGGGGCTGTAAACTTTGAATTAGCCCACTTCACATCAGGCACACTTGGAGCAGCACCAGGACTCACAGGTCCCACAATAACTGCACTTGAAGTGGCTACAGCTGGTTTGGAAGCTATAGCGTCAGGAGCTGCCCCACCCTTCCCCTCTGGGACCGGGCTTTCCCTAGTTCCTGATTTTTGCTGTTCCGCTTCCCAATCTTCCTCCGGTTGCTAGATCATGCGCACCGCAGGAATCGAAGTCAAAACTGGAGGCTTCTTTTCACTTAATTGGGGGCAAACTGCTTTTATATGCCCCGGTTTCTGTGGCACCCTTTGGTGCCTTGAATGATGGTCAAGGGTGCCGTGAGTAACACTGGCCTCTGTCCCTCTTTCTCCCCCCCCCCCCCATCCCTTCTGGCATCTCTGCCTCCCAAAGGCTTGTGCAGCTGTTTGTTGCAGCACCCCTGGCTACAAGCTCCCCAGGCGAACGGTGCCTCTGGAGCTGGCCAGGGGGTGCTTCCCAGGCCCCTGTGGGGCAGCGTGAGGAGGCAGCTCTCTTTAGGGAAGGGGCGACACCTGCGGCTGTCCAGAGGACTCCGAAGGAGAGGGGAGAGGAGAAGAGGGAACCCTCCACAAGGAAAGGAGTCAGAAAAAGGACGAGAGGCTGCCAGCTCTGCTGGCAAGGGGTGACGTAGCTGGGCTCCTGAGCCTCACAGAAAGAATGTAGTTGGTCAAGGGAGCCGTGGACTCAAGAAAGTCCAAAACCTCTGGGCTAAGGGAAACCCAGCCAGATTGGGGGGGGGGGTATAAAAAGTAAGTTATTATTATAATTATTGGCATTTTCTCAAGTCTTTAAAAGTTGTTACACACACTTGTCTTGGCTCCTCACCTCCATGCAACATGTAAGGTGAGAAACTCTGTCGCAACAGTAAAATTAAGATCTGCCTTGCTTTGACTGGTTCCTGCCGCCGCTCATTTTTCTCTGACCGATCATGGATTTAGCCCCAACCCCAAGAAACCAGTAACTGAAAGGAGGTGGTTCATGGGAATTGAAGAGTATGCTTTCTGCATACAGCACACCCACTGCCAAGCACCTCCATCTCACCTGCCCCCAACCCCATACCACCCTCTCTCCTAAAACCCCAGTCTGTCACTGAGTCCTTCCCAGCAATAGAATTAGCTGTTCTGGAAGATTCCTAAAATGTTATTAATCCAGAGTTCAGAGTTCAGAATTCAAAGGTCCCAAATATAAAATAAACGTTCATAAATGTACACGGCAAACACATAAGTAAGTACAGGGGTTCAATCCTGTCAGCTTCTTTAGGAGACAACAAGAGTCTGCAAAGCAGGATACAAATAATAGAAAAAGTATTAAACTGTACATTTCAAAGAATATATATATCTATCACCCTAGTGTTGCATGGCATTCACATTTTCTAACCACTAGGCCACACGGACTCTCCTAGAACCTTGGCCCTGAGGCCGGGAATTCCATGTTCCCAACTGCCGTTGCCTAGCAACGGAGCTTGGGACCGTTTGAGGTTCCTCAGTTCCTCAGCATCCTGAGGTGGGCAGAGGTGTGCCAACCTGTTGCGACAGAGTTTCTCACGTTGCACGGAGGTGAGGAGCCAGGACAAGTTTAAAGACTTGAGTATAGCGTCACGAAGAGTCGGAGACGACTAGACAGCAACAACAAATGGAGGTAAGTCTAGGTTGCCATGGCCAGGGGACCTAACCCTGGAACCTACTTGTATGAACTTTATTATGGTCACAGACCAGGATAAAAAGAAAGAAAGAGCATATAAATAAAGTAGCAGTTAGGATTTATTTATTTTTAACCGATAACTGTTAGAGCAAATGAGGACAAAGAAACAGGCATAGGATAAAACTGTTTAATGGTCACTTTAAAATGTGAAGGTTCATTGTTGCTTCACAAGTTGTGTATGTCTTTAAGGGCCAGGGCAAGTAACGAAACCCACTCTTACAGCTGTGAAACATAGCAGGTTCTGCTGAGTTGTGTTAATCAAGCTGTGTCAGCAATTGGGTATAGTACCGTATTTTTTGCTCCATTGGACGCACTTTTTCCCCCTTAAAAAGTAAGGGGAAATGTCTGGGCGTCTTATGGAGCGAAGCCAGCAAGAGCCGCTGCTGCCGACAAGCTCTGCGCAGCTCTCCCTTTAAAGCAAGAGCTGTGTAGAGTGTGTCTGCGGCTCTGGCTGGCTTTACAGGGAGGCGGGTCTGTCCCTCCTTCCGGCTCATTGTAAAGCCAGCAAGAGCCGCGGCTGCTGAGCTGAGGCGGGGAGGAGGGAGGGAAGGGGATTCCGTGGGTCCCTCCCTCCTCCGTGGCTCCCTTTGAAGCAGCAAAGTGGGAGGGAAGCCGCTTACACCCGTGTAAGCAGCTCCTCTCCCACTTTCCTGCTTCAAAGCAGCCACGGAGGAGGGAAGGAGGGGACCCATGGATCCTCTTCGCTAGCAGCAAAGTGGGAGGGAAGCCGCTTACACCCGTGTAAGCAGCTCCTCTCCCACTTTCCTGCTTCAAAGCAGCCACGGAGGAGGGAAGGAGGGGACCCATGGATCCTCTTCGCTGCTCGAGGCTGCAGCGGATTCCCTCCTCCCGGGCTTAATAATGTATATATGTCAAGGGCTTTGAGATGCATATAAAATCAGGCTCAGCATTATTAACTGGACTTAGATAAGCCATGGTTCCCCTTCCTTCCCTCCTCTGAGGCTCGCTTTAAAGCAGCAAAGTGGACAGGAGCCACCCGCTTTGCTGCTTTAAATAGTTGAGTCCAACATTTGATTCAGAATATTTTTTTTCATGTTTTCCTCCTCTAAAAACTCTCTGTCTTTTGTCTCCTCTGCCCAGGAGGACTCTCCCGTGTGAGTGCCTGGGGGCCCTGCTCCTTCCTGCCACTTACCACCTGGCCCAGGGCAGGGCCTGACGGGCCTCACTAGGACAGTTGCTGTTACTGCTGGAGGGGTGCAGAGTGCTTTTAAAATGTCTTAAAAATTTTCTTTTGAATTTTTTGTAGGTGTGGTGGGGTGGGATGGATGCTTATTGGTCCAACGCCTGACTACTTGGTTACGCTATACCTGATGAATTTCTGCCTGCAAGTCTGTGGAAGCAGCTTGCAGAGTGGGGCACAAAGGAGCATAGTCTTCTCCCTTGGACTGTGCCTCCGGGTGCCCTGAGACGGAGTGGTGGCAGCATTACCATTTCTGTGGCGTTTTGTTTTGTCAAAAAGTAAATGGCTGCTGGCCTCCGTTCCAGAAACCTGACCCACATGGAGGGTAAGGGCAGGTGAGGGAGGGGAGAGTGGCCGGAGCCCCTTTACTACAACATTGTTTCTAAATTTATTGTTTTGCATTGTTTTAATTGTCTGTTTTAACAATATTTGCACAGCAGTTTATAATAATAATAATGATGATGATAATAATGATAATATATAATAATAATAATTTATACCCCGCCCATCTGGCTGGGCTTCCCTAGCCACTCTGGGCGGCTTCCAAAAGAATATTAAAATACTGGATTGTTTCAAGAAGTGGCAGAGAGATATTTCTAGATTTGTCTGGTGTCAGCGTGCTTGTGTTGTTCACATGTGTTCCTTTGGTGGTGAGAGAGGTTGGGGTTGGCCTAGGGTGTGGTTATTCATTTGTGATTGGCTGTGGTGATCTTTGTTTTCGTGTGTGAGTGAGGTGGGTGGGTGTTTTGGATCAGGTTAGCCATATTGATTTGTATGCTGTTGGTGGATTATTGTCATTGCTCTGTTGGGCTGTGTATGTGATAAAGGGGAGCCATACCGGGGTGAAGGTGTCTTCTTCTGTTTGTCCCCGTGTCAGTTTCAGTTTATTAGTTAATTTTTCTAGTAGGGCTGTTTCCCATACTATTTGGTACCATTGGTCCATGCTTACTCCTGACAGGTCTCTCCAGTGTCTGGTTATGGTATTTCTGGCTGCTGAGAGCAGGTGGGTTATGAGTTCTTTGTGGTGTAAATGGGCATTGTTGTCTTGGAAGATGTTTAGTAGGGCCAATTCTGGGGTCATCTCTTTGCTCAGGTGCACCACAGGTTGCCAACTTCTCTCATTGTCCCCTTGGAACAAAGCTTCTCCTAATCCTATTTGACTGGCATTGGTTTGCATTTCAAAAGGAGGTTGCTGGTCAGGGGCTAGAATCACCCACAAACTTACAAGGGCTTGTGTTAACAACTCAGCGGCTTGCTTGAATTGGTGTAAGAGCCATTCCAGTACACACTGGATTTCTGCTCCCAGGGATTTGATGTTTCCCAAGCCCAATCTAAATCCGAAATCACTCACTTCTCCTTGAGCAAACTGACATTTATACATTTTAATGGTCAGGTTTGCATCTTGCAATTGGGCCAAAGCTCTCTGCACATGCTTAAGGTGTTCTGTCCATGACTTAGAAAAAAATTAACTCAACTTCTTCCAATCCCTCCCATCTCCCTCTGAGCATGGACAAAGGATTTTCTAGGAGCTTGCCAAAAGCTGGCTGGTCTGACACAAACTCTGGGCTCCTTGAGTAAATCTCAACCAAAATTCCTAACAGATTTCGAACACAGAGGTGGGGTAGGGGAAAGTAAGGGGAAATGTCTGTGCGTCTTATGGAGCGAAGCCAGCAAGAGCCGCTGCAGCCGACAAGCTCTGCGCAGCTCTCCCTTTAAAGCAAGAGCTGTGTAGAGTGTGTCTGCGGCTCTGGCTGGCTTTACAGGGACTGCCGTCTGTCCCTCCTTCCGGCTCATTGTAAAGCCAGCAAGAGCCGCGGCTGCTGAGCTGAGCCGGGGAGGAGGGAGGGAAGGGGATTCCGTTGGTCCCTCCCTCCTCCGTGGCTCCCTTTGAAGCAGCAAAGTGGGAGGGAAGCCGCTTACACCCGTGTAAGCAGCTCCTCTCCCACTTTCCTGCTTCAAAGCAGCCACGGAGGAGGGGACCCATGGATCCTCTTCGCTAGCAGCAAAGTGGGAGGGAAGCCGCTTACACTCGTGTAAGCAGCTCCTCTCCCACTTTCCTGCTTCAAAGCAGCCACGGACGAGGGAAGGAGGGGACCCATGGATCCTCTTCGCTGCTCGAGGCTGCAGCGGATTCCCTCCTCCCGGGCTTAATAATGTATATATGTCAAGGGCTTTGAGATGCATATAAAATCAGGCTCAGCATTATTAACTGGACTTAGATAAGCCATGGTTCCCCTTCCTTCCCTCCTCTGAGGCTCCCTTTAAAGCAGCAAAGCGGACAGGAGCCACCCGCTTTGCTGCTTTAAATAGTTGAGTCCAACATTTGATTCAGAATATTTTTTTTCATGTTTTCCTCCTCTAAAAACTCTCTGTCTTCTGTCTCCTCTGCCCAGGAGGACTCTCCCGTGTGAGGGTCTGGGGGCCCTGCTCCTTCCTGCCACTTACCACCTGGCCCAGGGCAGGGCCTGACGGGCCTCACTAGGACAGTTGCTGTTACTGCTGGAGGGGTGCAGAGTGCTTTTAAAATGTCTTTAAAATTCTCTTTTGAATTTTTTGTAGGTGGGGTGGGGTGGGATGGATGCTTATTGGTCCAACGCCTGACTACTTGGTTACGCTATACCTGATGAATTTCTGCCTGCAAGTCTGTGGAAGCAGCTTGCAGAGTGGGGCACAAAGGAGCATAGTCTTCTCCCTTGGACTGTGCCTCCGGGTGCCCTGAGACGGAGTGGTGGCAGCATTACCATTTCTGTGGCGTTTTGTTTTGTCAAAAAGTAAATGGCTGCTGGCCTCCGTTCCAGAAACCTGACCCACATGGAGGGTAAGGGCAGATGAGGGAGGGGAGAGTGGCCGGAGCCCCTTTACTACAACATTGTTTCTAAATTTATTGTTTTGCATTGTTTTAATTGTCTGTTTTAACAATATTTGCACAGCAGTTTATAATAATAATAATGATAATAATAATATATAATAATAATAATTTATACCCCGCCCATCTGGCTGGGCTTCCCTAGCCACTCTGGGCGGCTTCCAAAAGAATATTAAAATACTGGATTGTTTCAAGAAGTGGCAGAGAGATCTTTCTAGATTTGTCTGGTGTCAGCGTACTTGTGTTGTTCACTTGTGTTCCTTTGGTGGTGAGAGAGGTTGAGGTTGGCCTAGGGCAGTGTTTCCCAAACTTTTTTGGGCAACGGCACACCTGTTTACTGAAAAAAAATCTCACGGCACACCACCATTAAAGCCCCGCCCCGTGACGTCAGCGCGCAGCGTCACGCCGGGAGGGACGCACGAAAGTGAAAGTTTTTTCCCTCCCCCTTGCCGGGGAACCTCCAAGCTTTGGGGGTGGGAGGAGGCAGCAGAGCGAGGGACTGAGGGACGGCGGCAACTGAGGCGGCGGCGGCTGTTGTGGTGGTGGCGGCGATAGCGGGCGGAGGAGGGGGCGGCGGCGGGGCTTGAGGAGCCGTCGCCGGGAGTTGCTGCTGCTGTTGTTGCTGCTGCTGCCCGGACATGCCGGCCTCCTCCTCCTCCGCTGTCTCGCGCTCCTCCCTTTTGCACGCGCTGCCCCGCCGCTCGGCACCACCACCGCGGAGCCGCCCCCGGCTCGACGCGGATCCTCGCCGCCGCCGCCTCTCACCGCCCGACTCGCCCGCCTCCCTCCCACGGCACACCAGCCAATGTCTGACGGCACAGTAGTGTGCCGCGGAACACCGGTTGGGAAACACTGGCCTAGGGTGTGGTTATTCATTTGTGGTTGGCTGTGGTGGCCTTTGTTTTCGTGTGTGAGTGAGGTGGGTGGGTGTTTTGGATCAGGTTAGCCATATTGATTTGTATGCTGTTGGTGGATTATTGTCATTGCTCTGTTGGGCTGTGTATGTGATAAAGGGGAGCCATACCGGGGTGAAGGTGTCTTCTTCTGTTTGTCCCCGTGTCAGTTTCAGTTTATTAGTTAATTTTTCTAGTAGGGCTGTTTCCCATACTATTTGGTACCATTGGTCCATGCTTACTCCTGACAGGTCTCTCCAGTGTCTGGTCATGGTGTTTCTGGCTGCTGAAAGTAGGTGGGTTATGAGTTCTTTGTGGTGTAAATGGGCATTGTTGTCTTGGAAGATGTTTAGTAGGGCCAATTCTGGGGTCATGTCTTTGCTCAGGTGCACCACAGGTTGCCAACTTCTCTCATTGTCCCCTTGGAACAAAGCTTCTCCTAATCCTATTTGACTGGCATTGGTTTGCATTTCAAAAGGAGGTTGCTGGTCAGGGGCTAGAATCACCCACAAACTTACAAGGGCTTGTGTTAACAACTCAGCGGCTTGCTTGAATTGGTGTAAGAGCCATTCCAGTACACACTGGATTTCTGCTCGCAAGCCCAATCTAAATCCGAAATCACTCACTTCTCCTTGAGCAAACCGACATTTATACATTTTAACGGTCAGGTTTGCATCTTGCAATTGGGCCAAAGCTCTCTGCACATGCTTAAGGTGTTCTGGCCATGACTTAGAAAAAATTAACTCAACTTCTTCCAATCCCTCCCATCTCCCTCTGAGCATGGACAAAGGATTTTCTAGGAGCTTGCCAAAAGCTGGCTGGTCTGACACAAACTCTGGGCTCCTTGAGTAAATCTCAACCAAAATTCCTAACAGATTTCGAACACAGAGGTGGGGTAGGATGGAATCCCAATCAAACCTAAAAACACTTTTACTCATAACATAACCACACTGTTTCCTAGGACTAAAGTTCTGTAAAAGACCCACCAAATCCCATTTCTTCTCCACACAAACATTTGCATTACAAAACCTTTTTTGAAAAATAATAAACATATCGACTGGGTCTTTAAAGTCCTTGAGCTGTGGATAGAAAAACTCTTTTTCAGGCACAAAAGGGGTAAACTCTATTGTGCAAAGAGACTTTTCCGCAGTTTCTAAATGACCTAGGAGAGAGTGACCAAATCTCTGCTTTACTTCAAACGGGGCCAAATCTCCCACCATGGCAGAGGACTCAAAACTCTCCACAGCAGCTTGGCTGGGCTGAGCTTGCCCCCCTTTCTCTTCTTGCCTCTCAGCTTTTGGCTGACAGGACACGCTTGCATCTTTCACAGTCTGCGTCGCTAGGGGGGTCGCTGCAAGCTGCTGGAAAGGAACTGTAGATTTCAAAACCCCTTCCCCCAAAGTAAGGTTTGCACAAACTTGGGGTTCAGGGACTGGAACAAAGGGATCCCCCATAAAATCCTGGGAGGGAACTGAATCAATAGTTGCAGATTGGGGAATTAAATTTCCACCACTAGGATTACTCTTCCGAAAATCGGACTGGTTCAGCTGGGACAAAACTAAGTCTTTTGGCAGTCACAATATCAGAGTCTATGCTTTGAAAGGAAGGCACAACAATTCGATGAAGGTGAACACTGGGAGGTGTGCTAGATGCTGAGGTGGGCCAGTTAACACCAGGGGTGGCAGTACATATTAAGCCAACCCTCTTCCCAACCGATTTCTCAGGAACAGCAGTCACAGCAGTTCCAGTGGTTTGGGGAGTTATAGCATCAGGCGCCCAACCTTCACCCCTCCCATCCGGGATAAGGCTTCCCTCAGCCCTCAAACCTTGAGGTGTTGTTCCCCAGTTTCCCATCCCCTGTACCTGGGTGGGTAAGACCTTGATGGAAAAAAGTTCACCGCAAGTTGTTGTTGGTAAACCTTAAATCCCAAATCGTTCCCCACCAGGACAGGACTTTTGCACACTTCAGGATCATGTACTATAGTTAGGTGGTTTCCATAGTACCCCTTATACGATACTGGAACAATGGCAGTAGGTTGAAAAATCTCATTCACACCATAGGGGCTGTTACGGCTAAAATCTGGGTGCAGGGCTATTCTGCCACCCAGCTCGTCGGACTAAGTAAGTCCGCGGGTCCCTGCGGAAGAAAATGAGCTCAGCCGGACAGGAGCAAACTGCAGAAGATCCAAGTTTATTGCGCAACAGGTTCAAGGCGAGATTGAACAGCGAAAAAGGGGTGACATGAACTTTTGAAACTCCCTCCATGTCCCAGAATACAGTGCAAAATACATCCCAGTTACATCATGAATACATTAAGGAAAGGTTGGGTTACACAGATTACATCATGCATACATTAAGGAGAGGTTGGGTTACACAGATTACATCATGCATACATTAAGGAGAGGTTGGGTTACACCGGATTAACATATGGAGGAGGGAGGGGGGAATATGCAGAGCTGGAGATATGCACAGATTACATCATGCATACATTAAGGAGAGGTTGGGTTACACAGATTACATCATGCATACATTAAGGAGAGGTTGGGTTACACCGGATTAACATATGGAGGAGGGAGGGGGGAATATGCAGAGCTGGAGATATGCGCAGATAAGCGCTTCCTGAGAAGACAATGGTCCATGTATGCGTAGTCTGTCACCTGGCATTGCCCGGAGGAAAGGTTTGGCAGAGTGATTTTGACAGGATTAGGGTCTTGACCCCTTACTTGGGGCATTATGGAGGACAGGGGAGGGGTGATGGAGTCCTAGAGAAATTGAGCAAATATTTGTAGTGAAGAAGACATGCCCCCCCCCCTTTCCGTAACAGGGCTAATCTTTAAGGGTTTAGCCTGCATCTGTATGGGCAAAACCAAATCTCTGGGCACACTGGTAATGTCAGACCCAGTGTCTCGGAAAGAGTTCACAGCAATTCCGTTGATCTCAATGGGGGCTGTAAACTTTGAATTAGCCCACTTCACATCAGGCACACTTGGAGCAGCACCAGGACTCACAGGTCCCACAATAACTGCACTTGAAGTGGCTACAGCTGGTTTGGAAGCTATAGCGTCAGGAGCTGCCCCACCCTTCCCCTCTAGGCTTTCCCTAGTTCCTGATTTTTGCTGTTCCGCTTCCCAATCTTCCTCCGGTTGCTGGATCATGCGCACCGCAGGAGTCGAAGTCAAAACTGGAGGCTTCTTTTCATTTAATTGGGGGCAAACTGCTTTTATATGCCCCGGTTTCTGTGGCACCCTTTGGTGCCTTGAATGATGGTCAAGGGTGCCGTGAGTAACACTGGCCTCTGTCCCTCTTTCTCCCCCCCCCCCATCCCTTCTGGCATCTCTGCCTCCCAAAGGCTTGTGCAGCTGTTTGTTGCAGCACCCCTGGCTACAAGCTCCCCAGGCGAACGGTGCCTCTGGAGCTGGCCAGGGGGTGCTTCCCAGGCCCCTGTGGGGCAGCGTGAGGAGGCAGCTCTCTTTAGGGAAGGGGCGACACCTGCGGCTGTCCAGAGGACTCCGAAGGAGAGGGGAGAGGAGAAGAGGGAACACTCCACAAGGAAAGGAGTCAGAAAAAGGACGAGAGGCTGCCAGCTCTACTGGCAAGGGGTGACGTAGCTGGGCTCCTGAGCCTCACAGAAAGAATGTAGTTGGTCAAGGGAGCCGTGGACTCAAGAAAGTCCAAAACCTCTGGGCTAAGGGAAACCCAGCCAGATTGGGGGGGGGGGGTATAAAAAGTAAGTTATTATTATAATTATTGGCATTTTCTCAAGTCTTTAAAAGTTGTTACACACACTTGTCTTGGCTCCTCACCTCCATGCAACACATAAGGTGAGAAACTCTGTCGCAACAGTAAAATTAAGATCTGCCTTGCTTTGACTGGTTCCTGCCGCCGCTCATTTTTCTCTGACCGATCATGGATTTAGCCCCAAGCCCAAGAAACCAGTAACTGAAAGGAGGTGGTTCATGGGAATTGAAGAGTATGCTTTCTGCATACGACACACCCACTGCCAAGCACCTCCATCTCACCTGCCCCCAACCCCATACCACCCTCTCTCCTAAAACCCCAGTCTGTCACTGAGTCCTTCCCAGCAATAGAATTAGCTGTTCTGGAAGATTCCTAAAATGTTATTAATCCAGAGTTCAGAGTTCAGAATTCAAAGGTCCCAAATATAAAATAAACGTTCATAAATGTACACGGCAAACACATAAGTAAGTACAGGGGTTCAATCCTGTCAGCTTCTTTAGGAGACAACAAGATTCTGCAAAGCAGGATACAAATAATAGAAAAAGTATTAAACTGTACATTTCAAAGAATATATATATCTATCACCCTAGTGTTGCATGGCATTAACGTTTTCTAACCACTAGGCCACACGGACTCTCCTAGAACCTTGGCCCTGAGGCCGGGAATTCCAGGTTCCCAACTGCCGTTGCCTAGCAACGGAGCTTGGGACCGTTTGAGGTTCCTCAGTTCCTCAGCATCCTGAGGTGGGCAGAGGTGTGCCAACCTGTTGCGACAGAGTTTCTCACGTTGCACGGAGGTGAGGAGCCAGGACAAGTTTAAAGACTTGAGTATAGCGTCACGAAGAGTCGGACACGACTAGACAGCAACAACAAATGGAGGTAAGTCTAGGTTGCCATGGCCAGGGGACCTAACCCTGGAACCTACTTGTATGAACTTTATTATGGTCACAGACCAGGATAAAAAAAAAAGAAAGAGCATATAAATAAAGTAGCAGTTAGGATTTATTTATTTTTAACCGATAACTGTTAGAGCAAATGAGGACAAAGAAACAGGCATAGGATAAAACTGTTTAATGGTCACTTTAAAATGTGAAGGTTCATTGTTGCTTCACAAGTTGTGTATGTCTTTAAGGGCCAGGGCAAGTAACGAAACCCACTCTTACAGCTGTGAAACATAGCAGGTTCTGCTGAGTTGTGTTAATCAAGCTGTGTCAGCAATTGGGTATAGTACCGTATTTTTCGCTCCATTGGACGCACTTTCCCCCCCTTAAAAAGTAAGGGGAAATGTCTGGGCGTCTTATGGAGCGAAGCCAGCAAGAGCCGCTGCTGCCGACAAGCTCTGCGCAGCTCTCCCTTTAAAGCAAGAGCTGTGTAGAGTGTGTCTGCGGCTCTGGCTGGCTTTACAGGGACTGCCGTCTGTCCCTCCTTCCGGCTCATTGTAAAGCCAGCAAGAGCCGCGGCTGCTGAGCTGAGGCGGGGAGGAGGGAGGGAAGGGGATTCCGTGGGTCCCTCCCTCCTCCGTGGCTCGCTTTGAAGCAGCAAAGTGGGAGGGAAGCCGCTTACACCCGTGTAAGCAGCTCCTCTCCCACTTTCCTGCTTCAAAGCAGCCACGGAGGAGGGAAGGAGGGGACCCATGGATCCTCTTCGCTAGCAGCAAAGTGGGAGGGAAGCCGCTTACACCCGTGTAAGCAGCTCCTCTCCCACTTTCCTGCTTCAAAGCAGCCACGGACGAGGGAAGGAGGCGACCCATGGATCCTCTTCGCTGCTCGAGGCTGCAGCGGATTCCGTCCTCCCGGGCTTAATAATGTATATATGTCAAGGGCTTTGAGATGCATATAAAATCAGGCTCAGCATTATTAACTGGACTTAGATAAGCCATGGTTCCCCTTCCTTCCCTCCTCTGAGGCTCGCTTTAAAGCAGCAAAGCGGACAGGAGCCACCCGCTTTGCTGCTTTAAATAGTTGAGTCCAACATTTGATTCAGAATATTTTTTTTCATGTTTTCCTCCTCTAAAAACTCTCTGTCTTCTGTCTCCTCTGCCCAGGAGGACTCTCCCGTGTGAGTGCCTGGGGGCCCTGCTCCTTCCTGCCACTTACCACCTGGCCCAGGGCAGGGCCAGACGGGCCTCACTAGGACAGTTGCTGTTACTGCTGGAGGGGTGCAGAGTGCTTTTAAAATGTCTTTAAAATTCTCTTTTGAATTTTTTGTAGGTGGGGTGGGGTGGGATGGATGCTTATTGGTCCAACGCCTGACTACTTGGTTACGCTATACCTGATGAATTTCTGCCTGCAAGTCTGTGGAAGCAGCTTGCAGAGTGGGGCACAAAGGAGCATAGTCTTCTCCCTTGGACTGTGCCTCCGGGTGCCCTGAGACGGAGTGGTGGCAGCATTACCATTTCTGTGGCGTTTTGTTTTGTCAAAAAGTAAATGGCTGCTGGCCTCCGTTCCAGAAACCTGACCCACATGGAGGGTAAGGGCAGATGAGGGAGGGGAGAGTGGCCGGAGCCCCTTTACTACAACATTGTTTCTAAATTTATTGTTTTGCATTGTTTTAATTGTCTGTTTTAACAATATTTGCACAGCAGTTTATAATAATAATAATGATGATGATAATAATGATAATATATAATAATAATAATTTATACCCCGCCCATCTGGCTGGGCTTCCCTAGCCACTCTGGGCGGCTTCCAAAAGAATATTAAAATACTGGATTGTTTCAAGAAGTGGCAGAGAGATATTTCTAGATTTGTCTGGTGTCAGCGTGCTTGTGTTGTTCACATGTGTTCCTTTGGTGGTGAGAGAGGTTGGGGTTGGCCTAGGGTGTGGTTATTCATTTGTGATTGGCTGTGGTGATCTTTGTTTTCGTGTGTGAGTGAGGTGGGTGGGTGTTTTGGATCAGGTTAGCCATATTGATTTGTATGCTGTTGGTGGATTATTGTCATTGCTCTGTTGGGCTGTGTATGTGATAAAGGGGAGCCATACCGGGGTGAAGGTGTCTTCTTCTGTTTGTCCCCGTGTCAGTTTCAGTTTATTAGTTAATTTTTCTAGTAGGGCTGTTTCCCATACTATTTGGTACCATTGGTCCATGCTTACTCCTGACAGGTCTCTCCAGTGTCTGGTTATGGTATTTCTGGCTGCTGAGAGCAGGTGGGTTATGAGTTCTTTGTGGTGTAAATGGGCATTGTTGTCTTGGAAGATGTTTAGTAGGGCCAATTCTGGGGTCATCTCTTTGCTCAGGTGCACCACAGGTTGCCAACTTCTCTCATTGTCCCCTTGGAACAAAGCTTCTCCTAATCCTATTTGACTGGCATTGGTTTGCATTTCAAAAGGAGGTTGCTGGTCAGGGGCTAGAATCACCCACAAACTTACAAGGGCTTGTGTTAACAACTCAGCGGCTTGCTTGAATTGGTGTAAGAGCCATTCCAGTACACACTGGATTTCTGCTCCCAGGGATTTGATGTTTCCCAAGCCCAATCTAAATCCGAAATCACTCACTTCTCCTTGAGCAAACTGACATTTATACATTTTAATGGTCAGGTTTGCATCTTGCAATTGGGCCAAAGCTCTCTGCACATGCTTAAGGTGTTCTGTCCATGACTTAGAAAAAAATTAACTCAACTTCTTCCAATCCCTCCCATCTCCCTCTGAGCATGGACAAAGGATTTTCTAGGAGCTTGCCAAAAGCTGGCTGGTCTGACACAAACTCTGGGCTCCTTGAGTAAATCTCAACCAAAATTCCTAACAGATTTCGAACACAGAGGTGGGGTAGGGGAAAGTAAGGGGAAATGTCTGTGCGTCTTATGGAGCGAAGCCAGCAAGAGCCGCTGCAGCCGACAAGCTCTGCGCAGCTCTCCCTTTAAAGCAAGAGCTGTGTAGAGTGTGTCTGCGGCTCTGGCTGGCTTTACAGGGACTGCCGTCTGTCCCTCCTTCCGGCTCATTGTAAAGCCAGCAAGAGCCGCGGCTGCTGAGCTGAGCCGGGGAGGAGGGAGGGAAGGGGATTCCGTTGGTCCCTCCCTCCTCCGTGGCTCCCTTTGAAGCAGCAAAGTGGGAGGGAAGCCGCTTACACCCGTGTAAGCAGCTCCTCTCCCACTTTCCTGCTTCAAAGCAGCCACGGAGGAGGGGACCCATGGATCCTCTTCGCTAGCAGCAAAGTGGGAGGGAAGCCGCTTACACTCGTGTAAGCAGCTCCTCTCCCACTTTCCTGCTTCAAAGCAGCCACGGACGAGGGAAGGAGGGGACCCATGGATCCTCTTCGCTGCTCGAGGCTGCAGCGGATTCCCTCCTCCCGGGCTTAATAATGTATATATGTCAAGGGCTTTGAGATGCATATAAAATCAGGCTCAGCATTATTAACTGGACTTAGATAAGCCATGGTTCCCCTTCCTTCCCTCCTCTGAGGCTCCCTTTAAAGCAGCAAAGCGGACAGGAGCCACCCGCTTTGCTGCTTTAAATAGTTGAGTCCAACATTTGATTCAGAATATTTTTTTTCATGTTTTCCTCCTCTAAAAACTCTCTGTCTTCTGTCTCCTCTGCCCAGGAGGACTCTCCCGTGTGAGTGCCTGGGGGCCCTGCTCCTTCCTGCCACTTACCACCTGGCCCAGGGCAGGGCCAGACGGGCCTCACTAGGACAGTTGCTGTTACTGCTGGAGGGGTGCAGAGTGCTTTTAAAATGTCTTTAAAATTCTCTTTTGAATTTTTTGTAGGTGGGGTGGGGTGGGATGGATGCTTATTGGTCCAACGCCTGACTACTTGGTTACGCTATACCTGATGAATTTCTGCCTGCAAGTCTGTGGAAGCAGCTTGCAGAGTGGGGCACAAAGGAGCATAGTCTTCTCCCTTGGACTGTGCCTCCGGGTGCCCTGAGACGGAGTGGTGGCAGCATTACCATTTCTGTGGCGTTTTGTTTTGTCAAAAAGTAAATGGCTGCTGGCCTCCGTTCCAGAAACCTGACCCACATGGAGGGTAAGGGCAGATGAGGGAGGGGAGAGTGGCCGGAGCCCCTTTACTACAATCGTGGCCCAAAAACGTGGTTTCGAAGCACGGATCCTCATGGATCCTCACGCTTTTTGCATTAGGCCACACCTAAATCACTGTCAAATCACACATCATGGCCAGGGGCACAGCATCCACCACAAAAAACTGAGATCTACGGCTTCCTGGCCACTTCATGGCCCAAAAACGTGGTTCTGAACCACGGATCCTCATGGATCTTCACGCTTTTTACATTGGGGCACCCCAAACTCACTGTCAAATCACACATCATGGCCAGGGGCACAGCCTGCAACACAAAAAATTGAGATCCATGGCTTCCTGGCCATACCGTGGCCCAAAAACGTGGTTTCAAAGCACGGATCCTCATGGATCCTCACACTTTTTGCATTGGGCCACCCCTAAATCACTGTCAAATCACACATCATGTCCAGCGGCACAGCCTGCACCACAAAAATCATGGATCCATGGCTTCCTGGCCACTCCGTGGCCCAAAAATGTGGTTTTGAAGCACGGATCCTCATGGATCCTCACACTTTTTGCACTAGATCAGCCCAAAGTCACCGTCAAATCACACATCAATGTCCAGGAGCACAGCCTGCACAACAAAAATCACGGATCAATGGCTTCCTGGCGACACCGTAGCCCAAAAACGTGGTTTTGAAGCACGGATCCTCATGGATCCTCACACTTTTTGCACTAGATCAGCCCAAATTCACCGTCATATCACACATCATGGCGAGGGGCACAGCCTGCACCACAAAAAACTGAGATCCACGGTTTCCTGGCTACACCATGGCCCAAAAACGTGGTTTCGAAGCACGGATCCTCATGGATCCTCACGCTTTTTGCATTGGGCCAAACCAAACTCACTGTCAAATCACATATCATGTCCAGGGGCACAGCCTGCACCACAAAAAACTAGTATCCACGGCTTCCTAGTCATACCACAGCTCAAAAATGTGGTTTTGAAGCATGGATCCTCATGGATCCCAACACCTTTCGCCTTGGGCCAGCCTAAACTCACCATCAAATCACACATCGTAGCCAGGGGCACAGCCTGCACCACAAAAAACTCGGATCCACGGCCTCCTGGCAACTCCATAGCCCAAAAACGTGGTTTTGAAGCACGGATCCTCATGGATCCTCACGCTTTTTGCATTGGGCCAACCCAAAGTCACTGTCAAATCACACATCAATGTCCAGGGGCACAGCCTGCACCACAAAAATCACGGATCCATGGCTTCCTGGCGACATCGTAGCCCAAAAACGTGGTTTTGAAGCACGGATCCTCATGGATCCTCACGCTTTTTGCATTGGGCCAACCCAAAGTCACTGTCAAATCACACATCAATGTCCAGGGGCACAGCCTGCACCACAAAAATCACGGATCCATGGCTTCCTGGCGACATCGTAGCCCAAAAACGTGGTTTTGAAGCACAGATCCTCATGGATCCTCACACTTTTTGCACTGGGCCACCCCTAAATCACTGTCAAATCACACTTCATGCCATGGGGCACAGCTTGCATCGCAAAAAATTCGGATCCACGAGTTCCTGGCCATACCGTGGCCCAAAAACGTGGTTTCAAAGCATGGATCCTCATGGATCCTCACACATTTTCCAGTGGGCCAACCCAAACTCACCGTCAAATCACACATCAATGTCCAGGGGCACAGCCTGCACCACAAAAATCACGGATCCATGGCTTCCTGGCGACACCGTAGCCCAAAAACGTGGTTTTGAAGCATGGATCCTCATGGATCCTCACACTTTTTGCACTAGATCAGCCCAAACTCACCGTCAAATCACACATCATGCCCAGGGGCATAGCTTGCACCGCAAAAAACTCGGATCCATGGGTTCCTGGTCATACCATGGCCCAAAAACGTGCTTTTGAAGCACGGATCCTCATGGATCATCACGCTTTTTGCATTGGGCCAATCCAAACTCACCGTCAAATCACACATCATGGCCATGGGCACAGCCTGCACCACAAAAAAACTCGGATCCACGGCTTCCTGGCCACTCCATGGCCCCAAAACATGGTTTTGAAGCACGGGTCCTCATGGATCATCACACTTTTTGCATTGGGGAACCCCAAATTCGCCCTTTGTTCAAGTATCTTTTTTCAAAAATAACCACAGATCTGACCACAAACATCATGGATCTATTGCTTCATGGCCCTGGCCAGATGCTACCCTGGATATATTGGCCAATTTTATGGTGGGTGTGCTGTGATGGAGGAAACGGAGTCGGCTGAATCTCTATCCATTAAAGATGGGCGCCCAATGGCTGGGCCAGAATGATTTCAGTTCCGTTTCCCAGCTCCCAGCTCTTCACCTGTAGCTGCCATCAGGAGTCCCTTTGTGATCCTGGATGCTTCTGTCTCTATGGAGGCATTGGTCACAAATGTAGCCAAACTGGAATTTTTGAATCTATGTCAGGTTAGGCAATCGGTACCAAAGTTGGAAACAGAACTGTTAGATCCCAAAACTAAGATACTTTCAAGAATGTATAACTTGCTGTTAAAATGGAATACTCAGGATGAAACGGTTAAATCTGCTATGATTAAATGGGCACAAGATGTTGGACATAACATTATGTTTGCTGACTGGGAACAGTTGTGGACCACAGGTATGAAATTTACGGCATGTAATGCCTTAAGAGAGAATATTAGGAAAATGATATACAGGTGGTACATGACACCAGTCAAGCTTGCAAAAATCTATCATTTGCCCGATAACAAATGTTGGAAATGTAAAGAAACTGAAGGTACATTCTTTCACCTTTGGTGGACGTGCCCAAAGATTAAGGCTTTCTGGGAGATGATATATAATGAAATGAAAAAGGTATTTAAATATACCTTCCTGAAGAAACCAGAGGCCTTTCTCCTGGGCATGGTCAACCAATGGGTGCCAAAGAAGGATAGAACTTTCTTTATGTATGCCACGGCAGCAGCAAGAATACTTATTGCAAAGTATTGGAAGACAGGATCTACCTACCCTGGAAGAATGGCAGATGAAGGTGATGGACTATATGGAACTGGCGGAAATGACCAGCAGAATCCGAGACCAGGGAGAAGAGTCGGTGGAAGAAGACTGGAAGAAATTTAAAGACTATTTGCAGAAATACTGTAAAATAAATGAATGTTAAGATGATGTTGGAGTGAAAATACGCGGTATTGGTAAAAAGATTAATAAGAATATGTAAATACGGATTGATAATGTTGGAAATACATAATTATAATAGGTTAAGATATTGAGTAAAGATAAATGATAGAGGGTAAGGATTTGCTGAAATGATTTTTAAACGGGAATACAAAAAGGGGAGGTGTGAGGAGGTCAAGGAAATAAGGAAATGAGCTGAAAGATATTGAAAAATGGATTTATTTTTTAATCTTCCTTTTCTTCTTTCTTTCTAGTTATTAGTTTTTTTCTTTTATATTCCCTTTTTCTATGTGTGTTTTTTGAGTTAATTTTTGTTTTAAAATTTATTTATTCTGTAAACTTATGATTTCTGTAAATTTTATTTTGTAAACTTATGTTTTGTGTAAAACCTCAATAAATATTTCTTTAAAAAAAATAATAGCATCAGGGCACAGTCCTTCAATGGCTGCGCTCGTTTCTCTCTGGTCGGGGACAGAGGGTGGCGCTTGGGGGGGAATTGTCATCGTGCCACTCCTTGGTGTGTGGAGTGCCACAGGGTGCGATTCTCTCCCCGATGCTTTTTAACATCTTTATGCGTCCCTTCGCCCAGCTTGTCCGGAGTTTTGGGCTGGGTTGCCATCAGTATGCCGATGACACCCAACTCTATCTGTTGATGGATGGCCATCCTGACTCGGCCCCAGACACACTGACCAGATGTCTGGAAGCTGTGGCTGGATAGTTACATGGGAGCCGGTTGAAGTTAAATCCTTCGAAGACAGAGGTCCTCTGGCTGGGACGGGGCGATATGGGATTGAGGGGGCAACTCCCATCTCTTGCGGGGGTGCAATTAGTGCCAGCATCGTCCGTTAAGAGTTTGGGTATAATCTTTGATACCTCCTTCTCTATGGAGGCGCAGATTACAGCTATAACAAAGGCGGCATTTTTTCTTCTCCGCCAAGCTAAGCAGTTGGCTCCTTATCTCTCTCACCCTGACCTAGCCACTGTGATCCACACGACGGTCGCCTCCAGACTGGATTATTGTAACTCGCTCTACGTGGGGCTGCCCTTGAGACTGACCCAGAAACTCCAGCGGGTGCAGAATGTCGCGGCGAGACTCCTTATGGGGTCTTTGCTGCGAGATCATATTCATCCGGTACTATACCAGCTGCACTGGCTCCCGGTGGAGTACAGGATCAGGTTTAAGGTGCTGATTTTAACCTTTAAAGCCCTATACGGCCTAGGACCCTTGTGCCCAAGGGACCGCCTCTCCTGGTATGTCCCACAGAGAAATTTACGGTCTGCAAATAAAAACATCCTGAAGATCCCAGGCCACAGAGAGGTTAGGCTGGCCTCAACTAGAGCCAGGGCTTTCTCGGCTGTGGCCCCGATCTGGTGGAACGCTCTGTCACAAGAGACTAGGGCCCTGCAGGACCTGACATCTTTCCGCAGGGCCTGCAAGACAGAGCTGTTCCACCAGGCCTTTGGTCAGGGCGCAGCCTGACCCCCTCCTCTGGCAATCTGCACAGAATTTTGCTTAATGGTTGCCATCAATTTGATTTTAATTAATGTTATAATGAATGTTTTTAGAATGTTGGATTATTCTGTTTGTTGTTAGCCGCCCTGAGCCCAGCTTTGGCTGGGGAGGGCAGGATATAAATAAAAATTTTTTATTATTATTATTATTGAGTTCTTCAAAGCCACACACACCTTCAGCTGAAAGCCAAAGTTCAAAGTTCTGGGCCATTTTCGCAGAAAACACAGCAATGCTGTCTGAGGGACCAGACTTATCCCCCTTTCAGAAAGCCCTCCGATAGTTCTCAGGATGAAGTCCATGCCTTTGCATAACTAATTTTTTATTTTTTTTTTTTATAAATTTTTTATTAAAGTTTTGAAATTTTTATAACAACAAAACAAAACAATACAGTAATACAAACAAACAAAAAATAATTTCTGGAACAAGTATAATTTCAACCCTTATTTTCTTATAACTTACTTCCCCGACTTCCTCATACCTCCCCTTTCTGTATTCCAATTTCTAATTTATTATTCAGCAAATCCTTTCCCTTGTTTTTCATTTAATTTTTAACCTTTCTTTTCTTTTTTTACTTATCCATTACAGCTGGAAACCACATATTTTCTAAACCAACGACACTCTTACATTCATTAATTTTACAATATTTCTTAAGATAGTCCTTGAATTTCTTCCAATCTTCTTCCGCTGTCTCTCTTCCCTGGTCTTGGATTCTGCCAGTCATCTCTGCCAGTCCCATATAGTCTATCACCTTCATCTGCCATTCTTCCAAGGTGGGTAGGTCTTGTGTCTTCCAATACTTTGTGATGAGTATTCTTGCTGCTGTTGTGGCATACATAAAGAAAGTTCTATCCTTCTTTGGCACCAATTGGCCGACAATACCCAAGAGAAAGGCCTCTGGTTTCTTCAGAAAGGTATATTTAAATACCTTTTTCAATTCATTATATATCATTTCCCAGAACGCCTTAATCTTTGGGCACATCCACCAAAGGTGAAAGAATGTACCTTCATTTTCTTTACATTTCCAACATTTGTTATCAGGCAAGTGATAGATTTTTGCAAGCTTGACTGGTGTCATGTACCACCTGTATATCATTTTCATAATATTCTCTCTTAAGGAATTACATGCCGTAAATTTCATACCTGTGGTCCACAACTGTTCCCAGTCAGCAAACATAATGTTATGACCAACATCTTGTGCCCATTTAATCATAGCAGATTTCACCGTTTCATCTTGTGTATTCCATTTCAACAGCAAGTTATACATTTTTGACAAGTGCATGACTAATTTTTTTAAGCGCTCATAGTCATGGATTTGGGATGAGGGGAGATGGCCCATCAATTCGGCTAGGTCTCCACAAATTAGGGAGCGCAAAATTGGCATGTACATTTTCAGGGACACCCCCATATCTCGGCAGGTTACTTCAAAAAGAGTCAGAGAACTCAGAACATCAGTGGGGGGCTGATATTTCGGAAATGCCCCCCAGTTAAGGTTGCTCAAAGTTAGCCCCGGAGGAGACTGCCTGCCATTTTCTCCTGGTGGCTCCTCGTGACTGTAGTCATACCTTGGAACAGGATGTCGAGACGCTCATCCCTCCGGACGCAGGTGGTCCACCGCCGCGTATACACGCGAGGGTCTAGGGAGAAATTCCTCCTTCTTCTCCGCCGCGTACCATCGCACCGCTCCACAAGTTTCCCAAGCTCTTACTGGCGAGTAGACCCGTCCTGGGGTGGGGGAACGCCGTCTCACCGTTCTGCGAATGTCGCACGATGGACACTCTCGACGGTGGTCTCCCACAGACACTTCTTGCAGCTGCTGCGGCAGATCTTGATACTCATAAGCCATCCGGCTGACTCTCTGCCCCATAAGAATGGTTTTGCACCCACTCAACCGCATCGCCCTCTGAAAACTCCATCTCAAGTTTAGGCTCTGCATAAACAAGATAGTTCCCTCTAGGACGTGTGGAGGCCATCCCAGCTTCCACTTCCTCACAAGGTGACAAGGGGTGGTTAACTGGCGCGCCCCTCTCTCTCTCCAAGTTGCAGGACTCTTGCCCACCCTTCCAAACAGTTCTTAAGGCGTCCACCAACTCTCTCTCCGACTCGGGATCTCCCGAAAACCAGGAGGCAGATTCCACTCTGGGACTTGGGGGTTGGGGGGGGGGTTGTCTCCGAAGGAAGGGAACTGCCTTCTCCACCCGGACCCCATTCGTCCACAGTTCGCAAAGTGTATTCCTGGGGAGCCCCGGCTTCCATAATTCCTGACTATCTCTATCCCCCCCAAAAATAAAACGCCTTAGTACACAAAAGATTCGTGCCAATTTAAAATCAAAGTGCCTTTCTGCAGGGAAGTTCCATCCCACCGCTGCCACCATGTAGTAAAGGGGCTCCTTTACTAATAATAATAATAATAAAATTTATTCATACCCCGCCCTCCCCAGCCAAGACTGGGCTCAGGGTGGCTAACAACCAATAATAAAAAAATGTTGATTAAAATACAATTTAAAAGATTAAGATACAACATTAAAACATTAGGATGCAGCCTCTTCACAGGAGGGAAAAGGAAATAGAAAGAGGGGGAGGGAATCAAACTGATTCTAAGCCAAAGGTCAGGTGGAACAACTCTGTCTTACAGACCCTGCGGAAAGAAATCAGATCCTGCAGGGCCCTGGTCTCATGAGACAGAGCGTTCCACCAGTGTTGAGAAGGCCCTGGCTCTGGTTGAGGCTAATCTAACTTCCTTAGGGCCCGGGACCTCTAGGTTGTTGCTATATATGGACCTTAAGGTCCTCTGTGGGGCATACCAGGAGAGGCGGTCCCATAGGTACGAGGGTCCTAGGCTGTGAAGGGCTTTAAAGGTCAAAACCAGCACCTTAAATCTGACCCTGTACTCCACCGGGAAAAGCACTGGGTGAATATGCTCCCATGGCAGAGACCCCGTGAGGAGCCTCGCTGCAGCATTCTGCACCCGCTGGAGTTTCTGGGACAGCTTCAAGGGCAGCCCCGCGTAGAGCGAATTACAGTAGTCAAGCCTGGAGGTGACTATCGCATGGATCACTGTGGCCAGGTTGGGGCGGGTAAGGTAAGCGAAGGTGGAAAAATGTCACTTTGGCTGTTGTAACCTGCGTCTCCATGGAAAGGGAGGTGTCAAGGATTACACCCAAACTCTTAACCGAAGGCTTCAATGAATAGAAGGATGAATAAGGTCTCTAAGGAAATGGAGGCCAGAGATTTTCAGTTTGTTTCCCAACCTACCTCGTCTGTGATTTCCTGATGACCACAAAAACATGAATGGGTCTGATCCATTCTTCACATTCTGATGTTCCTGTTTCTCTTTTCTCATGGACAGGGAATTGATTTTGATGAAGATCAAATATCGGAAATCGGCCTGGAAGATGGGGAGGATCTTCCTCCAAGGTAATCCTGTGCTAATCCCCTCCCCCATAATCAATTGCTTTTTAAAAAAACCCCGGTCCATTTCTATGGTGGTGGTGCTTGGGGTCTTTGAAGGATGGGAGGCAATAAACCCTTTTGACAAAAGTGCTACTCCTGTCTCCCCTCAGCATCCCAACCACAGCTTCTCTGGATGCAGCTGATCTTCCTCCTGAAAGCGGCAGCAGAGAGCAGCTGAACAACAGACTTATGGATTTCGTCGCAACAATAAAGAGTGGGATGATCCGAAGGAAGGCGCTCCAAGATCTTTGCGCCTTCCTGCAGAAGATCCAGGAACATGTGAGTTGCGTGGCGAGTTCCCGCCTCCCCCACGGAAATAAAGACACAGGACACCAGTATTTTAGGTTAATGGGCAAAATTAGGCCACAACTTTATTGATTACAGGAATTGAGTGGTATTGGCTTAGGCATTGGTCCTATCGACTAACCGGCTTCAGCCTGATTGCTAGAAGACCGGCAAGGGTTAACCACCAGTAGGGGGAGTCCTGCTGATGTACATCAACTAGGAGCTCCCCCAGGGTCACCGCTCGGGGGCATGCCTTAGGCCCACACCTCCATAGGCTTCGGACAGGGCAACGCCCCACGGAATCCTTTACCGGACTACCCTTCGATATGGGGGAAGGTGATGGCGCTTCCTCCACCCCCCCACTCATCTGCATAACAATACCCTTACCAATGCCTCACTGCCAATGCCGAGGAAGTTGTGACGATTTGCTATGAGGTAGGCAAAAAGCCAAAAGGCCGGTGCCAATTTGCCAAGTGGAAAAAATTCCTACCAGGCCCCTTGACGGCGACCAACCGAAGTCCATAGCAATGTCAAAGAGCCAAACCTAAAGGGTGGGAGGGTGGGAAAACCGGAGCAGCTGGGGCGCTGGGAGAAAGAGGGAAATCCTCAGGCGCGCCGGCCCTAAATAGCGCGGGCCACGCCTCCCAGGCCAGCCGATTGGCTGGCAAGGGAGATGACACGCCCGAGGATTCCCTGCTCTCGCGGGGGCTGCAAGCCAGCCCCGAGTACGTGGGGGGAGGGCATGAAGCCCACAACCCCACCTCCTCTCCAGCTCAGAAGTGGCTTTACTGAAGGGAAGCATTGCAACCATGCAGGGCTGTCAAGGCCTTCAGGCTGCTGCTTCTAGGCCCACCCTGCAAGGTGCCCAAGGGACGATCAGGCATCCCAGCACATACTCAATTTGGAGAACAGAGCTGGGCCATAGTGAGTAAAGTGGCTGAGAAAAGAAGAAAAAAAGCAAACATTAGGAAAAGAGGGTTTAGGTTTAGGATGCTAAATGTTTTGGAATGTTTGGAATAAAAATGTTATAGGAAAAATGGTGATCAGTCCCTTCTCTGGGTTTCTTCTCAGCCATCGGCAGTGATTCATGCATGCTCCTATGGCCAACTGGTGGCGATTTCCTGCCTTTGTGCATTGGATCCGGACCCGGAGAGCAGGCAGCGGGCAGCAGAGGCTCTCTGCCATCTTCTGCCCATCCTGCGGCACAACGAAGGTAAGACTGGAAGAATGCATCCCAGCATGGGGTGGGGTGAGCAAGGCCCAAACTAACCCTTTGGCTTTCCTTTGCAGAGACACTGGCAGGAACGTTAAGGAACCAAATGCTCATCATCGGAGCTGAGCAGGTCCTCGAATCCACCGGAGGACCGGTTCCTGGGCTGTTCGTGAATAACTGTTACTCTCTTGTCAGGGTAAGTCGCTGTCTCTCAAGCCACATGTTCTGGGTTCCGCAGAGGCAGCACCTGGGCTTTCTGCTCCCCAGCCCTGCCCTGTGGGCATCTCTGACCTTCCTCTCTCGCTTCAGGTCTTTGGCGCCTTTCTCCCTGCGGAGCAGCTCTTGGAGGCCATGTGCTTCCTGGCCAGAGACCTGGTTCTTGAGAGCAGCTTCGACCCCTTGGACATCTCCCACCTGCTGCAAGATTTCATCAAGCAGTTTGGCGGCACAAAAGTGAAGGTAAGGCGTCTTCAAAGGTAGGAGAGAAGAAGATTCTCCGCTTTGGTGTAGGGGAGGCAACCAATACTCCCCAGGACCCTGAGTGGTACCTTGGAAGGAAGAGGCTGTGGTGGCACAGGTCAAGGGTCCCTCTTTCAATGAGGGATGGAGACAGCCCCGCTTCCTTGTACTCTCCAAGCAACCCTCTCCTTTTCTCTGACAGGTGGAGGTGCTGCTGGAGGCCTTCTATAAGATCGCCCAGGGGCCTACAGTGCAAGGCAGGAACATGGCCGTCTTCGCGTTCTCCATCTTGGCGCACCACCACCTGGACCAAGTGGTGCAATATCTCCAACAGTTTCCCTTCGGGTATGGAGCCCTCCAGGTTCTACTGGGCTAAGGGGGAGGTTGGCAAGCTGCAGGGCTTGCTCAGAAAGCCCTTGCTGCCATTTCCTCTCTCTGGAGCATGGCAGCAAGCAGAAGACTTGAATCTGACCATTGCTCTTGTTTTTGCATTCACAGAGACTGCGAGAGAGTATGGAAGGAGGTTTTACCATCGGCCGATCCAGAACAACTGCTCAATCTCATGGCCGAGCAGATTTACCAAAGCCCCTTGGCGGAATCTGCCACCCAAGTGGTAAGGACCAACCACCTGCTTTCTGGCTTCCTTCTTCCCAGGGTAATATCGAGGGGTTCCTGTATTCTGCAGAAAAGCAGAGAAAGTGACTTGCACCCCTCTCTCTTCCAGCAACATCTCACCAGCCTGTGGCACGCCATCCTCAGGATGGAGGACTACAAGGCAGCTGTGCGCTGGAACTTCCCACAGCTGCTGATCGCTCTCCTGGGGATGGTTGTCAACTTCCACTACTATCAGGAATTCCTCGGGTGAGTAGTGTGTTGCAAAGGGACCAATGGAGTCCTTTCCCCTTCAGCCTCGGGGGGTTTCCAGTCCAGCTTGGTTTTCCAAGGGAGGCTCTCCTTCAGGCGGCTGCTGGGGAAGGAATGTGAGTGTGTGCCAATGACCCTCCTGGTAAAACTGGCCTTGCTTTGGTTCCAGAGGGGCTAAGGAAGTTCTGCACCTCCTTCTTGGCACCACTGGAGAGCAAGTGGAGGCGGCCATCGTTGACCAACTTTTCTGCCGGGAGACTTTCAGCCAGGGGTTGTCTGCCATGGTGAGGTAAGAGGAAGAACGCGGTGACCTTCCCCAGTGGTCTGGCAAACGGAGCTGAAGGCACGGGATCGGACTGTGCCCGTTTGCTTCCTGCGGTGTCTTTCCCTTCCTTACCAAGATCTCCTTCTCCATTTCAGAGCCGTCGGAAAACAACGCTGGTGGATCTCTCCCATGGTGGAAAGCATCATCGCTGCTCTCGAGGACCAGGATTTTGCCGGGATGCCACAAGTCGCGGCAGCTATCTACATTGAGGTGAGGGGGACTGACGCGGGCGGAAATGGGTGCAGCAAGGAGGCCCTGGCTTGGTTTCTGCCGAGTGTTGGGCTACTTTGAGCCTAAGGACTGTTGCCTGTTTTAGTGCTCCTTAGAGTAGACCCATTGGATTTGATGTACATGGCAAACTTTGGTCCATTCACTTCAGTGGGTTTGCTCTGTGCAGAATTGCAAATGGTGGGTAAAAGGAGAACCTGCCTCAGCCTCTTATCCCTGAAGGGTTTCTTTCTCTTTGGGCCTCTTTAGCTGCTCAGCTGCCGTCTGGAGGTCTATCCCTGTGAAGATACACTGGAGCAGCTCCTCAACTGGCTGGAACACGACTGCCTGGAAGTCCGGAAGCTCAGTCTCAGAGGGATATCCCTGCTTCTGGACTCTGACATGGCAAGTGATGCTCAGAGGAGGGGGGGGGGTACAGATCTTGATTCTAATCATGGCCCAGCACTCTTTTGCTGGCACAATACTGAAGGGCCTGTGCTAAAAGGCGTGAGGCCTTTCAGACCTTTGAAAAGATTCTCTCTTTTGTGTAGGACCCTTCCTTCCTGAGGGATTCCCTCTCTGATGTAGAAGCTGATGTCCTCCCAGAATTGATAGAGATGGTAGACCAAGCCTACCATTCCAGGGAACTGGGAGAGGAAGACCTGGAGATGCTGGCGGCAACCTACTGCGGCCTGGCTGCCCATGTGAGTATGAGGGGAAACATGACACCACACCCAATGGAGGAGGAATGCTTTGGAAGAGGAAGGGTGGGGGTTAGACTGGCATGCAGCGGAGATGTTCTGGCTTCAGGAGGGTGTTCCTCTGGAAAGTGATCTGATGAGAAACACAACCTCTGATATTTTCTGCCTATAGGAGGAAGCCTCCGTCCGGGCATCAGCCATCGAACATCTGGGGCTGCTTCGGGGCTGGGCGAGAGACCAAAGACTTCCCATTACAACAACAGAAGAGGAAGCCATTCACGAACTGGTTGTGGTCCTCATTCACCTCGAAGACGAGGACCTTGAAGTGGCCAAGGTGAGGGCCAAAGAGGTGGACTTATGCAGTAGGAGGGAGGGATTGTTCTCAGGAGCTTCCGAGACTATGTACCGCAATTTGTAACCCTCTTCTCTTCTTGTGTTGCAGGCCGCAAGGAGGGCTCTTTCCCATCTAGCCCCAGAAGTCAAGTGGTGGGCTCATTCCAACAAATTTAGCCTCCACTTTGCTCTCCACCAGGCTGCCAAGCATATGGTAAGGTCCCTCTGCCTTTGTTGGCAGCTTTGCCCAGGCATGTCTTTGGGAGTGCAAGGCTCTTCTGCTGCGCTCTCAAGCCTCTCTGATGCCACTTCTCCTTTGTCTTTGCCCACAGAGCAAGACCTTCAGCAAGAAGATCCTTCGGAGTGCTGCCTTATCATGTACGCAGCCGTCTGCCAACAGTCTGCCAGCAGTCTCCAGGGTGGCAGCTCTGCTTCTGGGTAAGTCAAGCAACGTTCTTCCCTGGTAGGGATGGACAGAAACGTCTTGGTAACAATGGCAGGGAGGATGGACATGTCCCCAGGCCACCTGCTAGGTAGGCCTCCATCTGTGCCCAGATCTTGCTCTGAGTGCTCCGTGAGGGTGGAGGCCTCTAGAGCATACCTGTCCTCCTGCCGAGCTGCCTCTGTCTCCGCTTGCTTTGCACCAAGATGACGTCCCTTTTCTTGCCTCTTTCTCTCTCTAGGTCATCTGGCTTTCCGGGATGCCAGTTTCATCCACAATCAAGACATGGCATCCTATGGAACATGTGAGTGAGACGTACGGAGGGCAGGGAGGGATGCTTCTGCTGAGAAAGGTCTTCAGGGGAAGGCAAATTCTCAGATGTATGTTCAGGCAGAGGTGCCACAAGATGAACATGCAAAGAGAATTGGAATGTGACTTCACTGCTCTCTCTTACACACAAACACAGCTGACGGCTGTTTTCATATTGTTGATGGGTGGCTCTTTTCCTGTGCATCTCCCCCTTGCTCAACCTTTCTCCCTTGCCACTCAGGGCTGGAGGAGATGCAGCAGCACGAGGAAGAAGAGCTTAGGCAGACAGGGAGGAGCTGCCTGAACATCATGCAGCGGGCCTATAGACATCGGAAGAAAGGCAGGGTCCAGCGCTTTTTGAGGAGGCTGCTCCACTGCGTTCACAGGGAACCTTACCCGAAGGACTTCCTGAGCTGCATGCCAGGTGAGTGAGGCATCTGGTGGGCTATTGGGACATCTGGTGGGCTGTTTGGATGGGACGTTTCTCAACGAGCCCCTTTCTCCTCCTGACAGAACATCCGGAGTAGCGCCAGGCCAAGGCAACGTGGACACCAGAGTTGTGCTGCAGAGATACCATCTTCTGCTCTCCGCAGGATCCAGTCTGGACCAGCGCCAGGAACATCAACGCCACCAGGATCGACCAAGAGGAGTGGTGCTGCCCTCACAACCCTCCGTACACAGCGGTAGGAAACCTTTTTGTTGTTGTGTTTCTTGTTGATGTTGTTTTTGATTGTTGATTTTATTGATTTTGAATCTCAGGGTGGTTCACAACACCAAGTATACGAAGCACAAAATAAATAATAAGAATAATCACTGCACAAAATTCATAATAAAAATATCAGAACATAATATAAATTAAATAAAAACATACTAAAAATAGACACAAGACCAATGTATGCACACTAATAAACAATACAAGAGCCCTGAAACAACACTCCAGCCCACAAATACAAAATCTAAATCAACGTAACACATTTAACAACCATTTAAAACAACCCCACCTTCTTGAAGAAGGCTGATATATTAGATTTAGAAGGTTGGAATACGAGGTTTGGATGGCACGCCTACCTAACATACAACAAAGTGGCAGTGCATAAGGACTTTTAAAATCATATACAGTGGTACCTCGCAAGACGAATGCCTCGCAAGACAAAAAACTCGCTAGACGAAAGGTTTTTCCGTTTTCGAGTTGCCTCGCAAGACGATTTTCCCTATGGGCTTGCTTCGCAAGACGAAAACGTCTCGCGACTTTGTTTCCTTTTTCTAAAAACCGTTAAAACAAAGGGTGCTTAGCTTGAACAGCTGCAGTTGCGACTTGACTTTGAGGAGCAACTGTTAGCACGTGGTTTGGTAGCCTTTTCTCAGACTTTGCTCACTTTTGAAGCTTTTCCAAAACTTACCATTTGGTAAGTTAAACTTTTAAAACTTTTTTGGGGGGGTTTGGATTTTGGGTTGGGGTGTTTGGGATTCAAGGACTTGGTGTTGTGGGGGGGTTTGCGATAATCTGGGAGCTTGTGGGGCTTTTTTTGGAATTTTTATGATTTTCTGCGACCATTGGGCCATGTTGTTTTTTTTTCAATTTTTTTTTTCCTGAGTTTGAATTTCTGAGTGCTGGCTGGCTGGGGGAACAGTTGGGGAGGTTTCTGCAGGAATCTGGGACCATTGGGCCATGTTGTTATTTTTTGAAATTTTTTTTTGTCTTGTTGGGGGAACAGTTGGGGAGGGGTTTGCAGCAGTTGGGGAGGGGCAGGGGGAGCAGTTGGGGAGGGGTTTGCAGCAGTTGGGGAGGGGCAGGGGGAGCAGTTGGGGAGGGGTTTGCAATTTCTGTGTGGTGGGTGGCTGGGTGCTTTTGAATTTTTTGGATTTGAAGCACATCACTGATTTTTTTTCTCGTTTTCTGAGTTTACGAAGGTAAGAGCTGTGCTGCCATGGGACCCAAGAAGACTGCTGCTGCGGTGGCCGGCGAGAGGAAGAAGGAGAAGGTGACGCTGGAAATGAAGAAGGAGATCATCCGGAAGCACGACGGCGGAATGCGTGTGACGGACATCGCCAGGGAGTACGGGAGGAATCCATCAACCATCGGGACCATCCTGAAGATGAGGGAGAAGATCCTGGCGACTGATGCAGCCAAGGGAGTCACCAGGATCGTGAAGAACCGCCCAGCTGTTCTGGAGGAGTGCACGTGGCACATGACGTTGGGAACTTTTTTGATACGAGGGTCATTTCGCCTTTCAGGGAGGTGCTGAAAAGGCGGATGAAGCAGCAGACTATGGACAGGTTCTTGAGCAAGAAGCAAAGAGTGGAAGAGGAGCCTTCTTCGAGTGGTCCCCCAGAGTCTTAGAAAATGTACTGTACACTTTGTTGATTTTTAAATGTTTTTCTGTCATGTTTATAAAGTTAATTTATTTTCCCTTCAATTTTTGAACTGCTCTTTACAGTATGTGTGACTTTAAAGAGCAGTTAATAAACTGTTGTTGTACCAAATTTGGCTTTGTTTGGACTTTTTTTGACCATAGGAACGCATTAATTGATTTTCAATGCATTCCTATGGGATTTCGTGATTCGCAAGACGAAAAATTCGCTAGACAACAAAACTTGCGGAACGAATTAATTTCGTCTTGCGGGGCACCACTGTAGTAAGAATTTCATTATACAAGGTCTGGGATAAGTACTACAGACTATTAGAGCCCAAAATACCCTGGTGGGCATCCCCAGTGGAGATGATAACAGTAAAAAAGACAAACATGGGCACAAATTGGGCAACTTACCAACAATTAATAAAGGTAGAACAGGGCCAATTAAAAATCAAATTGTATGAAGAAATTAAACAGTATTGTAACGGCTGGATTCAATATCACCAAATAGTGCATATACTTAATCAGGATAAGAAAATTGGTTTTGGAGAAAAGAAGTCATTCTTACAAAAGGAATTAGTACAAATGAATAAAAAGACCCTATCTAGGATGTATGATCTACTTTTGGAATGGGAACTCAAGGATGAGATGCTAAAGGACGTTATGATAAAGTGGGCGCAGGATTTTGGCCACAACATAATGTTAGCTGTGGAAATTTGACATCAAGTTCACAGCATGTTATACAACAAGGGAGAATCTAATGAAAATGATCTACCGGTGGTACCTAACCCCTGCCCCATGGAATCGCCAAAAATCTATAAGCAAAAAACCAATGTGTGCTGGAGATGTAACACCGAGATAGGAACAATGTACCATATATGGTGGGGTGTAAGGAGATAAAAAGCTTTTGGAACAAAGTTCATGAAGAAATCATTAAGGTTTTTAAAAAAATCATTCAACAAGAAACCAGAAGCGTATGTTGCAAGCATAAAATTTTGATTCTTAAGATTTTAGGCTCTTCTAGCCTTAACAATTTAAGCATTATTAGGATACATGGTTATACATAAAGTATATAATCTTGATTCTTAAGATTTTAGACACTTCTAGCCTTAACAATTTAAGCATTATTATCAGTATTTATGGTTATACATAAAAGGTAAAGGTAAAACTCTTCCAGGTGGCCTTGCCACATTCCCCCCTTTCAAGCTTAGAAACAAGTCACCGTTGTTTCTCCAGCTTGACTCTCATGTTGAACCCCGGTATAGACAACTGTGTCTCTCAAGGGGATCTCTTCAGGGGGCATTTCACGAATTAGTCAAGCATACTCATGCTCTTCTTCTGCCGGGGGGGGGGGGCAGGGCTCGGTATATGGCCATGATGTGGGTTTCAGTGAGATTCTTAATGCTTTGGGCCACCATTCCTCTGACTAGAGATATGCAGCAAGGGGTGATGCAAAGAAGTATTAGGAAGACTAATCCTCCTACCCCAATGGCGGTCAAAAGGCTATGTAACCATCCTACTCCTGGGACCCAAGACCACATCCATTCCCAAGGATTCTGACTGGGTTGGTTATCATATATAAGGGCCTGTAATTTTGGCAACTCGTCCTCAATAGTGTTGTTGAGGTCATGAAACTTCACTCTGCAGTTGCCTTCCGGGACTATTTTACAAAAACCTCCTGATTTGGCAAGGAGATAGTCAAGAGCAAGTCTATTAGCTGCTGCTATCTGGTTCAAATCCTCAATCTCGGACTGCAACTGTCGGAGGATATGTGTAGTGGCATTGATGGTTTTCTCCAACCTGCATGTTAGGGCAAATAGTGCTTCACGATTTTGTTCAGCCACAACTCCCGGATGTATGCCGATGGTGAGGATGCTAACGAAGCCTCCACCAACAGCACCCACAGAGCGGGCCAGGAAAATCTCATCACTGCACTGTTCCCCTTGGACTTCTCTCCTCTTTCTGTTTCTAAGAGAGGGTAGAGGAAGAAAAGCCTCCACAGTCACAGGGAAAGTAAAGGCACCCATTCCCACACACTGATAATTACCAGGGTGGTAATTAGTGGTTAGTCCATTATACAAGAACCAAAGATTGGGGTCCTTGATCAGCCAGCCAGAACAGATGGATCCCTGTCCGGTGAAGTTGACTGTATATTGGGGAAAGTATGGATACAGATCTGAGGATGTGGTGTTGCTTTGGTAAGAGGCGTTGAAGCAACCCCACAACCAAAACTTAGCAGTGCACTGTGTGTAATTTCCCAGCCAACCTTTATGTTGGTGGTGCTGGACATGCGGCCAACCTTTCCAGGTTGCTTCAGGTTAAGAACGGACCTCCAGAATGAATTAAGTACTTAACCCAAGGTACCACTGTAATGGAATTTATATACCCCCCTATACCCCAGGGTCTCAGGGCAGTTCACAGAATAAAATCAAGATATAAAACCATAAAAGACATAATAAAAACAAAAACCCAATAGCCCCCCTCAAAAAGAAAAAAACCACTTAAAAAGGGGATAGGATGCAAATCAGATCAACCAAAGCCTTGGTTAAAAAGGAACGTGATTAGGAGTATGCACGATTCTAGTCCAGGGATCAGAAAACTTTTTCAGAAGGGGGCCAGTCCACTGTCCCTCAGACCTTGTGGGGGGCCTGACTATATTTTGGGGAAAAATACGAACGAATTCCTATGCCCCACAAATAACCCAGAGATGCATTTTAAATAAAAGGACACATTCAACTCATGTGAAAACACGCTGAGGCCGGATTGAGAAGGCGATTGGGCTGGATCCGGCCCCCGGATCTTAGTTTGCCTACCCATGTTCTAGTCCTTCTTTGATACCCCAAGATTCCAGAGTACTGATTCTAGTCAATAACCCAAGATTCTAGTCCAAACTTTGTGTCATAAATTCATCCCCAGCGGCAGCTGAAGAAGACAGCTGAAGGACATAAAGTGGCCTGGATGAGGCCCATCTAGTCCAGCACCCTGTTTCCACAGTGGGAAGCCCCCAGGCAGCTTGACTCCTGTGGTTTCCAGCAACAGGTAATTGCTTCTCCCAAAGAATGCTGGGAACTGTAGTTTGCTAAGGGGTGCTGGGGATTGCAGATTGTAAGTGTTATGTATGTAAGAAGTTCTCACCCTGGGCCAGCAGGGGGATACTGTAGATAGTTTTAACTCAGGTCCACATATGGGATTGAGAGTGACATTCAGTGATTGGATAGTTACAGAGAGTGTTTATATTTTATTTTCGGTTTTTCCCCTTGCCAAATATATTTAGAAATACATTTTAGCCATGTGTTGAAACAACCTGTCTAGCCAATCACCGGAATCAATTGAAACAGAATAACATTCTTGGCAATACAGTTATCTTTATAGTCGACACTACCTAGTAGTGAAAGATCCATTCTGCTCCAAATTTGCAAATTTAATATCTTCCCGAAAAGACCCTGATGTTGGGAAAGATGGAGGGCACAAGGAGAAGGGGACGACAGAGGACGAGATGGTTGGACAGTGTTCTTGAAGCTATGAACATGAGTTTGACCAAGCTGCGGGAGGCAGTGGAAGACAGGAGTGCCTGGCGTGCTCTGGTCCAGGGGGTCACAAAGAGTCAGACATGACTAAACAACAACAATATCTTCCCAGGTTTTCAAATAATTATCTTTAAACAAATTTATATTGTTTGCTGTTGCCCATACACCTAAATACTTAACCCATGGCTGTGATGGCAGCCTACATTTAAAGCATGGGCTTCACCCAAAAAATTCTGGGAACAGTAGTTTAAGGGTGCTAGGAATTATAGTTGCATGTGGGGTAAACTTCTGTTTTTGGGATTCTTTTGGGGTAGCTTTTGGGACTTTTTTGTTCAGAGGAAAAGTGAGGAAGAGAGGCCACATTGATAGAAGCTTATAAAACGATGCACAGTTCGGAGGAGGTGGAAAGAGAAGTTTTTCTCATCCTCTCACAACATCATGGTCATCTAGCGAAGCTGAATGTGGGAAGAGTCAGGGCAGAGATAAAGAAATGCTTTTTCACACAGCTGTGGAACCGTTAAACTATGGAACTCACTGCCACAGGAAGCAGTGACGGCCACCAACTTGGATGGCTTTAAGAGAGGACCAGACAGATACATGGAGGAGAAAGCTATTGATGACTTAACCACCATTCTGGCAATGCTTTGCTTCCACGGTCAAAGGCAGTCAGTCATGCTTCTCAATGCCGGTCACTGGGAACTAGAGGAAGGAAGTGGTCTTGTGCCCTGGTCTTATTTGTGCGCTTAAGCAAGACAAAGGAGATAGTGTTGGACTTTCGGAGGAAGAGAGAACTAGCTCCGCTGTACATTGGGGAGGGCTGTATGGAGAGAGTCTCTTCCTTTAAATCCCTGGGAATTTATCTCAGTGAAGACCTTACTTGGAAAATCAATATAACCCAGCTGGTTAAGAAGGCCCAACGGAGACTCCATCTCCTCAGTGCATTGCGAAAGAACGATGTCAATCAACATTTGATTGTCCTTTCATACTGCAACATGGTGTGGTACGCTGGTTTGACATCAACTGATAGGAGGTGCCTACAGAGGGTGGTGAATACAGCACAAGATAAACTGCTTCTGGTGCAACAGGACACCGTGATGGAAACCAGAGTGCACGGAACCGCTGTTTACCTTCCCGCCGGAGCGGTACCTATTTATCTACTTGCGCTGGCGTGCTTTTGAACTGTTGGGTTGGCAGGAGCAGGGACAGAGCAACAGGAGCTCACTCGCCACAGGGATTTGAACCGCCAACCTTCCGATCGGCAAGCCAAGAGGCTCAGTGGTTTAGACCACAGCACCACCCGCATCCCTACTTGATACAATACATAAACAATAGCTGCCCAGGGTGGCTGGGGAAACCCAGCCACATGGTTGGGGTCTAGATAAAGTATTAATTATTACATGAAGCAAAATACAAGCCCCCCGCAATATTTGAAATGTGCACTTTTCCCAATTTTGCAATGCAAGTCTCCAGCCAAGCAATGCATAAAGAATTAAATTATATCTAGGTAAACTGTGCATAAAAATGCATGTGTTTTGGTCAAAGTAGCACATGAGAATGCATTATTCTAGGGAGAACTGCTTTGCAAAAACAACTTGCATCTATTAGGGAAAATTCACATCAATTGATTTTCACAAGAATTATAGGACTAAACTGCTTGTGGCGCACCGGACACCGTGACGGAAGCCAGAGCGCACGGAAACGCCATTTATCTTCCTGCTGGAGCGGTACCTATTTATCTACTTGCACTGGCGTGCTTTCGAACTGCTAGGTTGGCAGGAGCTGGGAGAGAGCAATGGGAGCTCACCCCGGCGTGGGGATTCAAACCGCCAACCTTCCGCTCGGCAAGCCCAAGGGGCTCAGTGGTTTAGACCACAGCGCCAGCCATGTCCCCACACAGCCTTGGAAAAGAACTCGGCATCGAACAAAACGAGACTTTATCTCTCTCACATCCACCAACCTCTCCCTTAAGGCCTGCTTGCTGCTTTTCTCCATTTAGCAGGAAGCCGTCCCGGCCTGCAGCAAGCACAAAGGGAGATGGTGGGTGTATGTGTGTACTTTTTGCAGGGCCTGCTTCCCAGCTGGAAATCCTCACCCGCAACTCCCTTCTCTTTGTGACATCCATCACCTCTTCATTAAATGCTTGGATAGGCAGGCGACCTCTCCGCCTCCTCTTCCTCACACCCCTGGGTTCCTTTTTCCGCTGATTAGGCTGATGATGAAGGAGCCTGCTGGGAACAGCTGAGCCTTCGCCACCCCCAAAAAGTGAAGCTTCCTTCTACGTCTTCAGGGACATGCTTCTCGTCTCATTAGCTGCCGCCTGTAATCAATCGGGTTGGGATTAACTTGTGCCATCAGCCGTTTGCTCCTGGACTCTAGGGTTCAAGTGGGGGGAGATACTGAGCAGAAGGAGAAAGGAAAAGTACCAGATAAATTCATGCTCGCTCTATACCGGACCAGAAAGGTGGACAAGCACCTACAAATCCCAAAAGGACCTTAAAAGAGGGGCCAGAGGGAGATTGCACCTGGAAGACACAGGATTGTGCAAAATTTGGGTTAATACTCAATAATGCAATGTAACAGACATCACGTATTTTGAGGGCGCTGAGCCTTTCGGCTTCCGTTCAGGTTGAAAGAAAAAGTTTATAGCCGAGCTAAGGCGGGTGGTGCTGTGGTCTAAACCACTGAGCCTTTTGGGCTTGCCGATCAGAAGGTCGGTGGTTCGAATCCCCACCACGGGGTGAGCTCCCGTTGTTCGGTCCCAGCTCCTGCCAACCTAGTGGTTCGAAAGCACACCCAAAAGTGCAAGTAGATAAATAGGTACCACTCTGGCGGGAAGGTAAACGGCATTTCTGTGTGCTGCTCTGGTTTCGCCAGAAGCTGCTTAGTCATGCTGGCCACATGACCCGGAAAAACTGTTTGCGGACAAAGATCGGCTCCCTTGGCCAGTAAAGCGAGATGAGTATCGCAACCCCAGAGTCGTCTGCGACTGGACTTAACTGTCAGGGATTCTTTACCTTTTTTTATAAAAAAGGTAAAAAATGGATTAGAAAAATGTAATTAGATGGGGGGGGGCAGAGTCCAAGGGATCTAAGCGATCACAGAAGTGTAGAAATTGAAAATGATGTGAATGTATAACAATGTTTAAAAACTGAAAATAAAACATTTTAAAAAAAAAAGTTTATAGCCCTTCCTATTTTATTTATATTTCATGAGGTTTATATACTCTAAGCCTCAAAACGGATTATTACAGACTAGCACGAAGTGCTTGGAAATTTTAAAAAACAAACAAAAAGAGATGTGTTTATAAACGGATAGCATCATTTGTGAGTTTGGACCAGCCACCCCAAAAATCAGGCAAAGTCGTGCTGAAGTCACGCTTCCATCTGGCATGTTGGTTCAAAAAGGCACCCAAACATTGACGTCAATCCTCAGGAACTCTTGTATTATCTCAAGATGCCGCTGAACCTGTGCCCCCGAACAGGCCTAAGCCATGCAAAAGTGATTCTTCTGTCTACCATCTTGTTGCAAAATGGTGCCCAGCTTTCCAACAGCTTAAAAAAGTGTGCCCCCACTCCCTCCAGGAACCCCTAATGTAGAGTTTGGCAACAATATCACAAGAAACTATGCCCCCAAATGGGTAGAGTCATGCCGGTGTCATGCTTTGTTCCGCCATCTTGATTCAAAATGGCGCCCAGTGCCCATGTGTTTCTGACCCACAAGTCCCAATGGACACCAGCCATGGGTGATTGGGGGGGAGGGGCCACGTTACCATAACTCCCTGCATTCACCATGCTGCGCCCCCAGCCACACTGCTACAACGTGAATCCCTAGTAAGTCCCAAGCTCTCCCTCTCGTTCTTTTTTAAAAGGCAAGTCAACATAGGCATCAACTACATTTTATTTCATTTCGATTTCACTTCTCTCCTTCCCTTTACAAGCATTTTAAATACTTCCCCCTCCCCTGCAAGAGAAAACGAGAAGACGCAGGAAGAAGACCACGATCCTGTGACTATATAATAAAATAAAAACAAAATAAATAGCCGGCCACACACTGCGGCTCCCCAGAGGAGGGCAGGTGCGTCGCAGGCGGCTGTGCTCATCCTGATTTTCTGCAACTCCCGTTCTGAACTAGAGGCTTGTGAAGCCATCAGTCCCATTGATCAGAGGGTGCGCACTGAAGCAGCAGCTGAAAGCTTTCTTTTTTAGAGTGCAACCCAGAAACATGGGGGGTGGGCCAGACAGAGATTTGGGGTTTTGGGGGGGATAAGGATTTCTAGCTGCCATTAGTATAAGGGGAAAAGGGATTGTAATAACCCAAGAAGGGCTCGAAAACATCCTCAGAGTCTTTTGGATCAGAAGGGAGATGTGCCTGTCTTAACCGGCCTCCCGCTTTGAAGGCAATGGGGGGAAATTCAGCCAATGGCGCCCCCTAGAGGAGTGTCTGGGCCACTGTGGTTCCAACCTCGCATCCCTAAGGTTTTTGACTATGCTGCCAGCCAAATCTGGGAGGCTGCGTGCCTTTTCTCAACTTTCAAGGTTCCGCCGGACAGTTCAAGAGCGTGTGCACGTCTTCCAAGACCTGCCAGAGGCAGCTGTCCAGGGGGAAGTCGTTGTCCACCAAGTTGACCAGGTAATAGTTGTCGTGCATGTACTGGAGGATCATGCGAGAGGGGGACTCCTCTTCGTACAGCTTGGCCCACTGCTCAATCCACAGGGCAAAGGCCTCATCCTGTCCGAGGGGGGCAGAGAGAGAGAAGCAGGTCACACTTAAAAACAATTTGAGGTGGGGGTGGGAGTGCAGGAGGAACTATGGGAAACGAATTATTATTATTATTATTTATTGAATTTATAATTTATATACCGCCCTATACCCGGGGGTCTCAGGGTGGTCCACAGAATAAAATCAAGATGTAAAATCACAAAATACATAATAAAAAACAAAAACATTTTAAAAGGGCCTAGGATGCAAATCGGGTCAACCAAAGGCCTGCACTAAAAAGGAACGTTTCTGCTTGGCACCTAAAGGTGGATAATTATAGCAAAGTGGGTAAAAATAGAAACAAACCAAAAAAGTTGGGGGAAGTCTTTGAGAATTTGAGATGTATGTAATGAACAAAAATGAAAAATTAATAATTTTTTTTTTAAAAATAATGAAGGCACCAGGCGAACTTGCCTGGGGAGAGCATTCCATGGACGGGGAGCCACTGCAGTAAAGGCCCCGTTCTCGTGTTGCGACCCTCCAGACCTCTCAAGGAGGAGGCACACGAAGGAGGGTCTCGGAGGATGATCTCAGGGAATGAGCGTCTGGAAGAGGCTGCATTATGCAGACTCAGACTTATCGGCGCAACTCGCTCAGTGTTGCCTGCTCTGGCCAGCAGTGGCTCTCCAGGGCTTCAGGCTGGGTTCTCCCCCAGTTCTACCCGGAGATGCCAGAGACTGAACTCGGGGCATTCTGCGTGCAAAGCAGATCCCCTTGCGCTGAGCTACAGGCAGAAGAAGCTGCCTTAGACAGAGCCAGACTATTTGGTCTGTCACGCTCAGCACTGCCTCTACTAACTGGCAGCAGCTCTCCAGTGTTGCATAAACAGGGACATTTCCCAGCTCTACCTGGAGGAGCTGAGAAATGAACCTGAGCCCCTCCTGCATCCAAAGCATATGCTCTACCCCTGAGCTATGACCCTTAGCATTCAGAAAAGGCCCCTGCTTAGCCAATGTGACTAGATGTGACCATATGAACCTACCCTGACCCTGAGATCATCTTCTGAGGCTCTCCTTTGTGCGCTTCCGCCTTGAGAGGTCCAGAGGGTGGCAACACGAGAACGGGGCCTTCTCTGCAGTGGCTCCCCGTCTGTGGAATGCTCTCCCCAGGGAAGTTCGCCTGGCGCCTTCATTACACACCTTCCAGTGCCAGGCAAAAATGTTCCTTTTTAACCAGGCCTTTGGCTGATCTGTTTAATATCCTATACTAAGGTTACCAGATTTTTTTCAATGAATCTGGGGACACTTTTCAATTTCAATAGGAATGATACGATTTTGTCAGGGGACTGATTTGTAAATCTGGGGACTGTCCACAGGAAAACGGGGACGTCTGGTAACCTTATCCTATACCCTTTTAAAATGTGGCTCTTTTCTGAGTAGGGTATCATTGGGTTGTTGTTTTTATTCTGATTATATTTGTCTGTGAACCACCCTGAGACCTCCAGGTATAGGGCGGTATATAAACTCAATCAATCAATCATCATTATCAGGGGTCAGCAAACTTTTCCAGCAGGGGGCCGGTCTACTGTCCCTGAAACTTTTTGGGGGGCTGGACTATATTTGGGGGGGGGGGAATGAACGAATTCCTATGCCCCACAAATAACCTAGATGCATTTTAAAGAAAAGGACACATTCTACTCATGTAAAAACACACTGATTCCTGGACCATCCATGGGCCGGATTTAGAAGGCAATTGGGCCGGATCCGGCCCCCGGGCCTTAGTTTGCCTATCCTCCACCACCATCATCATCGATGGGCCACTGCTCTGATCCAGCGGGTTCTTATGTTCTTATGACTTGATACAGACCTATGAGTTCACTGAACCTGTGCAGGCAAAAGTGGAGGTTCTACCCCCAACTTGTTATTAGAGGAGCAGAGGTACCCCGGTACCACAAGTTCTAGGGAATAGTAATTGGCACCTTGTACTTCTGTTCACATACATTTTCCACGGAAATTTACCAAAGCCCCAGATCTGTACCAACAGGCTAAGAGTTTCCTGGGTGTTTGGGGCAGGGCAGGGAACAATAACCCTCTTACCTTCCAGTACATGAAGCTAACCGGGTCTACAACCGTCGGCTGAATGATCTCTCTGCCGGGGAAGATGCCCCACGTTACAGCATTGGGTTGCATTTCATGCGCGTTGGTGATGTTCTCACCCTACCGACGGGAAAGAGGAGGTTGTTTAGAAGGAAGAGAGGGAAACAGCTGCATCACGGTTTTGTATACACCTGTTAACTTGCTGCCAGGCCTGTACAGATCTCAAGACACGGGAGGCGCTGTGGTCTAAACCATTGAGCCTCTTGGGCTTGCCGATCAGAAGGTCAGCGGTTCGAATCCCCGCCACGGGGTGAGCTCCCGTTGCTCGGGCCCAGCTCCTGCCAACCTAGCAGTTCGAAAGCACCCCAGTGCAAGTAGATAAATAGGTACTGCTGTGGCGGGAAGGTAAACGGCGTTTCTGTGCGCTCTGGTTTCCGTCACGGTGTCCCGTTGCGCCAGTAGCGGTTTAGTCCTGCAGGCCACATGACCCGGAAAGCTGTCTGCGGACAAATACCGGCTCCCTCGGCCTGAAAGCGAGATGAGCTCCGCAACCCCATAGTCGCCTTTGACTGGACTTAACCATCCACGGGTCCTTTACCTTTTTTCTTTTTCTTTTTTACAGATCTCAGGCCCAACTGAACAGGCCTCGGTCCAGTATACCTGAAGGAGCATCTCCACCTCCATTGTTCTGCCCGGACACTGAGGTCCAGCGCCAAGGGCCTTCTGGCGGTTCCCTTGCAATGAGAAGCCAAGTTACAGGGAAGCAGGCAGAGGGCCTTCTCGGTAGTGGCGCCTGCCCTGTGGAACGCCCTCCCGCCAGATGTCAAAGAGGAAAAAAACTACCAAACTTTTAGAAGACATCTGAAGGCAGCCCTGTTTAGGGAAGCTTTTAATGTTTAATAGGTTATTGTATTTTAGTGTTCTGTTGGAAGCCGCCCAGAGTGGCTGGGGAAACCCAGCCAGATGGGTGGCGTATAAATAAATTATTATTATTATTATTATTATTATTATTATTATTATTATTATTATTCCTCCCTGCATCCAGAAAACTCCTCCAGGGAACGATATGCTCAGCTGATCAGATTCTCTGGCTAAACAGGAGGCATTGAAACTGGGCCACAAGGAGGAGCCATGAACCCAATGCCAATTGTCCTAGCAGAGGCTGAACAGTTCTCAAAATATTCTCCAGAGATCACAAGCAGAGGGTTTGCTCCCCACATACGCTCTCAGTCCAAGCATCCCAAGTTTCCACGGAAACGTTTTCACTGCCAGCCTACCAGAGGAAGGACCAGGGTCGGATTAAACCCTGTGGAGGCTCCTAGGCAGTCAGAATCTCGCAGGCCCCCTCACAAATTATTTCCCAATTTTCTTTCAAGATCAAATCAATATTATTTTGTTGTTGTTTTGTTTTTTCCCATAATTTTTTATTAATTTTCCAACATAAATTAAAAACAATACAAAACACAATACATAGACAAACAAACAAACATATAAACACGTATAATTTCAAAAACTCTTTTTCATAAATCTTACTTCCCCGACTTCCCCATGCCTCCCCTTTCTGCATCCCTATTTTAAAATTTCTTCAGCAACCCCTCACTTCAATTAACTGATTACTCATTTTCTTTATTTTTTTCCCCTTCTTCTCTTACTTAATCATTTACAGCTGTACTTCTATATTGTTTCTTTACCCATGGCATTTTAGCACTCATTAATTTTACAACAGTTCTTAAGATATACTTTAAATTTCTTCCAATCTTCTTCCGCCGTCTCTTTTCCTTGATCACGGATTCTGCCAGTCATCTCCGCCAGTCCCATATAATCAATCACCTTCGTCTGCCATTCTTCCAGCGTGGGTAGTTCTTGTGTCTTCCAATACTTTGCTAAAAGAACCCTTGCTGCTGTGGTAGCATACATAAAAAACATCCTGTCCTTCCTTGACACCAATTGGCCAACCATGCCAATCAATATTATTTTGATCCGTTGTTGAGGGGCCCCTAGGCTCGTAGGCCAGTGCCCAGTCTGTCTGTTTGGTAATCTGGCACTGAGGAAGGACGCACCTTGACATTGACAATGTGGTAATTCACTCGCTGGCCGTAGTTCTTCAACACTGTTTGGAGGGCTCTGACGTTCTTGCTGGAGGTGAAGAACTCCAGGTAAGCCTGGAAGGAGTCGAGAGGGGAGATGTTGACACCAAAGAATCCCAGCAATGGCACAATTTAAATGTTTAAATTAACTTGGGGGGGGGGAGCAGAGGTTTTTCTATTAGGAATTGTAGGTGCCGATATTCCAAGGGAGCAGAAAATACTTTTTATGTATGCGACGACAGCCACCCGGTTGTCACTGGCCCAGAGATGGAAAGGAGACAAAGTCCCTAATAGGGAGCCCAGAACAATGGTGCGCAAGGCCTTATATAGACATTTTAAATTCCCTGCCCTGTCACTCAAGACTACCCGTCCATACATCATACCTACATCACAGAAAAGGCGGTCTACAATTTAAATGTTGGACTACAGAAATTTAAAATTCAGTACCAAATTATCTAAGGTTGTTCACCAAAGCCAGACTAAACGTCTTTCCTTCTGCAGTGTTGGATGGCAGGTTGAGAGGAGTTCCCTACCAGGACAGACTTGGCTCATGTGCTCAAGACATTGATTCTATAAAACATATTTTGCTGCGAAACATGAGCAAGCCAAGGCTGAACTGATATTACCCTTGCCGGTACCTTTCCTGGGAAAATCAGAGGCTCGTTATGTCAGGTTCCTATTGGAAGACCGGACAAACGCTAGAACATTAGCAGTGGCAAAGTTTTTATCGGTGGTTGCAAGAACCAATGATCCCTGTCTTTAAGTCTGAACAAAATGCTTGTTTAACCTGGAGGTAGGCTGTCTGAATTGTGCATTGCTTTGTAACAATTTGTTGGGTCTCTGGACCGTGATAAAGGGGGGGGGGGGAAATCAATGCTAAAAGCAGTTCAAAACAATTTACAGTCACAGCGATCTGCTGTGACCTGAAAAACGTGTCTCTTGGATCATAGAATCATAGAGTTGTAAGGGACCCAAGGGTCATCTAGTCCAACCCCCTGCAATGCAGGAATCTCAGCTCAAGCATCCATGGCAGATGCCCATCCAACTCCTTTCCTGCAACTTGAAGCAACTGGTTTGAATCCTACCTTCCAGAGCAGGAGGAAACAAGCTTGCTCCATCCTCCATGTGACAGCCATCTTTGAAGATGGCTACCATATCTCCTCTCAGTCTCCTCTTTTGCAGGCTAAACACCCCCAGCTCCTTCAACCGTTCCTCACAAGGCTTAGTTTCTAGATCATCCTAGTTGCCCTCCTCTGCACACGCGAAGCCAAAGTGGTTGTGTCTTTGTTAGGGACTTCAGGATATAGACCAGAAATGCAAAAACAGGCAGCAGTCAGTTTAAAAAAAAGTTTTATTCAATTGGATTTTTGTCAGACAAAAAAGCAAGTGGGGACATTCACAAATTCGAGAGAATGCCCCCGAACACCAGGGGCAAACAGTTTTTATCCCCTCAGGCAAAACAATGGTTCAACCCTTGACCCAGCCCTCAAACATTCCCCTTTATGCATATTCATTGAAGCCCAACCAATTAAAGAATTGATGTCGGTCTTTCGGTTCCAAACTGCATTATACACTAGGTGGCGCTGCGAGTTTAAAATCTTTCTGACCCATTTACTGGTTCCAGTAAATGTTCCTTGACCCCCTCCTCTTTTGTGGTTTTAACAGGTTGCTCGGCTTAGAACCTTGTGGTGGGCTAGACATCCTGGGCAAACGAACAGTTTCTCAGAACAACTCCAAAATCCCCTGACCGCATCCTCTTGCAAACTCGCTGTGTTACAAAAATATTGTTTTGCAAGCAGGGGCAAGCAGGGGAGAGAAAGAAATGTCTTTTTTAGCTTTTAGTTTGCTCTCTAAGATGGCTTTCAGCTTCTAAAATGGCTCCAGCCTGGCTCTCCAAAGTGGACCCAGGTGGACCCCTGGTCCTCACTCCTTCATTCCCCCCTTTCCATCATGAAAATGCCGACCGATTATGGTTCTGCATTTTCATTTTGATGGACCTATAGGTACCACATCATAGAGAGCCAGGACATGCGTACATGTAGCTGCATTGACCAATGCTCGTTTGTGAATGGCGGAACGGTTAAGTAGCAGTGGGAGAAGTGGTAGTCCACTCGTGGCATCTGTTGGGGTGACTTATTGGCAGAATGGGCTACCACTTCAGCCACTTGTAAACACCTAGTGTAGGGGTTATGGACGCCCCACTCAGTCATTAGACGGGAAAAGTTGGCAGGGGAGACCAGGGAACTTTTTCCCGCTTTGGCCAATGCCAGCAAAAATACAGGAGCATCCAAAGAAGTAGGGCAGTGCATACCACGCCTACCCACCAACCCCAATAATTCCATAGTTCCTCGCACCAATACTCTGGGTTCATTCCTAATGTTCTTTTACTGCTGAAGGGCCCACTGATATTCGTATTCAATTATTCGCTGGGCCTCAGGGGTGACTCTCCACCTTTTTGCTGAGGCACCCACTATGTTGTCTCCTCAAGAGATTATACCCAAAAGGGGCTCCCCCCTCTTCATATATCACCATGCACCCACAAGAATATATCCACCCCTGCAACGGCCTGACACACGGGGTGACTATATCAAGGGGTTCTGGTCCCAATACCAAAAGTCCTAGTGGTGCCTCTAAATTTGCTGGAGAGCAAGTTTCTACGTTGGGGACCCTGCCCGCGGGCACCCCTCCCATCCAATTCTTCCGGAACTAGGTGCCCTGTCTGTCTACTGGGTGGCAACTCTTATGCAGCCACAAGAATACCCTGCCACATTCAAGGGTATTAGGTGTGGAGTTACCAGGCTCAGTAGTTCAGGTAGTATTCTGGGATTTTGGGAGGCTTGAGCTACCACGACAACCACAGGTGGGGCTGCAGAACCTACAGGCACCTGTTTAGTAATTTTAATGTGCACCTGATTCAGACACCCTCCCATGCAACACCAGGAGTAAGATTTGGGCCTGGTTTATCAAATGGGGTTGGTACAGTGCTCTACCCTGCAACCAGCAGGCTATTCTCCCACAACCACAAGAGCGGTCTAAAACTCGATAGATTTCGACCGATCCTGCAGCTCCCCGGAGGAGCCACATCCAAGTGCGCTGGGCAATGCAGTGAATAAAGAGCCACAGTGGGAGAGTGGGATGCTGTACTGCGGCTGCCCTATTGAACCCTCGTTCCCAAGAGCTTACGAGTATGCCGTCTCTTACCACCGGCAAGACAAACCAGTCATAGCAGAGGTCAGCAGGCCAATAGGGTCGGTATGGCTCGGTAGGGTCAGGGCAATAAGACATAGAGCAAGTCAATAAAGAAAATAAGAGAGAAAAGAGAAAGTCTTTGTAACTGTCCTTGTGATGATTAGTCGCAGGATCTCGTTGCCCGTGGCCTAACGCTTTTTTCCTGGTAGCGTCAGACACAAGGTGATGATCAACTTCAGAGGGTCAGCAGGATTTCTCTTGCAAGTCCAGACACCCTTCTTCAGATGCGTGTGATGTACCCAGGGGATCACCTCGGCTACTTTCACTGCAGTTGGGGATGAGGGGGTCGCCAGACGCTGTCACCCAGAGGAACTGGTGAACCGGCTCAGCGAGACTGCTGCGGGACTGCAGGTGTACGCTCGAGGGAATACCTGGAAAGGAAGCAAACACACACAACAAACACAGGGATTGCACTTGTTCTTGGGTGATGTGATCTCCCATCTGCTCCAAACTGGCGGGGATGTCTCGGACGAAAGGGGTTGGCCTGCCATATAGAAGTTCAAAGGGTGATAGTCTCAGTCTCTTGGTTGGCGCACAGGGCACAGTTTTGGGATATAGCAGCAGTTAGTTATAGCAGCAGTTAGTTGAGATAGAATATTCTCCCAAGGTGTGCTTTAGCAGCTGGGCCTCCCAAATGGGTGGACTCGTGGTAATTCTTTACAATTGTGCTGGCCAGATGTTGGGGCACAAAAACACGGCTGTCTGGTCCTTCCTGGAGCGTTGCTCCTTCTTGGCTGGTCCACTGCTGTTCATCAAGGGTGTAACGTGGTTCCACATCGTCTGGAGTGAGTTCTGGGATTATTCTTTTGGTATAGCAGGCATTTCCTGGAAATCTGGGCTGCCAGTTGATAAAGGTTGGCTATATAGACATACTTCTCCAGCTGCTTGGTTGTGGCATCTGGCCTCATGTGGGTGGACACATAGTATTTGGTTTGTCAGCAGTGCTTAAGATCCCTTCTGGGACCACTGCTCCAATAACTGAGGCGGGGGCCGGTTCCCAGGCTGCTTCCTTGGCCACTCTGTCTGCCAATCGATTTCCTCTGGCCACTTCTCCTGGTCCAGTCTTGTGTCCATAACCTCAATGTAATCGTGCGTCTGCTCCTCACCTTCTCCTACCGGCAACAGGGTAGCTGGGTTGAGGGCGGTGGTGACCACTGGTGGAGGTTTCAGAGCTACCTCACAAGCTGCATTATCTGCTTTCCGGTTGCTTCTAGTGACCATGTCCCAACCTCTATCATGGCCTTTGCAGTGCATTACAGCAATCTCTTTGGGGGCCCATACAGCTTCTAGTAACGTCTCAACTTCTGGAACGTATTTCAGAGCTTTCCCGTGGGCTCCACTCAAGCCCCGCTCTTTCCATAGGGCGCCATGCATATGCAGGGTTAAGAAGGCATATTTAGAATCAATATAGATGTTAGCCTTGCATCCAGCTGCCAATTGCATGGCAATGCCTTTCGCTGTTGGACTTCACCTCAGAGGACAAATAACTCTTGGAGACTTTGGCCTCCTCAGAACTCTTGGAATGGCTTGCCTGGCTTGCACCCCCACTTTTGGGTGCTCCATCGCCTGAGGAACAGCTTGCAACTGCCTTTTCAGCCTTTCTCCAACACACAGTGCATCACACAGATGCGTTGAACCGTAGAAACAACTTCCCAAAGCAGCCTCAGCCCCCTCTGGGCTTGGTATTCAGCCCCCTCTGGGCATCCTCTAGGCCCCTCTGGTCTGGCTTCCACTGCAGCCTGACATGCCGTCTTCAATCCCTGCCACGCAACCCAGGGCTTCTCTAGAGCATCAGCCACGTCTCCTTCACAAGCCTCCACTGCTTTTTTCTCCCTCTTCTCAGCCTCTCCTCTTTGTTCAAACACCTTCTGGGCGCTGGCCATGATCTGAGATCTGGACATGCCCTGGAACCCAGGCTGTTTTTGGATTTTGGTTTTAATGTCCTTTGCACATTGTCCTATGAAGGAGTCATTTACCATTAACTCATGTGCAGGGAGTTCAGAGTCAAAGGGGGTCCAAATTCTGTATGCCTCCATCAGGCGTTCCAAGAAATTCTAAAGCCTGTGTATTAATTCTCCTCCTTTCCTCTGAGGTAAAGAGAGGGGGTCAGGACTTCTGCTTTTCCTGCCTCTGCGGTGGACCTGGACCGCTTTATGTGCTCCCCCAATGCTTTGCCTCAAACATTGCAATAAGCTTCTGCAGCTTCTCGATACATAGTGGTCAAACTTCTGTATTTGTTCATCCTTTCCCTCAATTCTTTAAGGTTGGGGTATATTTTGTTCAGGATCTGGTCACTGGGCTCTGCCTCGTCTACTTCTGGGGTGTCTGGCAGCCCCCCCTTTCCTGCTTCGGCTCCTGGGGGCCACATATCGGGGCGGCGGTGGAGCTTTGGGGATATGGGGCTGTCCCTGTCCTCCCAAGGGGGCCACCACGGCACTTGGATCATATGGGGGTGGGGCCAGGACTTTTGCCTCGGATCCCTGGTAAATGGGCTTCTTGAGGCGTTTTCCTGCCTGTGCTCCTTAATTTTGCATTGATCAGTCTTATATTTCTTTAGCCAGGGGGGTGGGGGGTTGTCTATTATCACGTGAACCTCTAGAACTTCATCCATGTTCACAAACTCATCCAAGTTAAATGGAGAAAGTTCTTCTTCCTCTTTTAGTTTTATGCAGTTTTTTTTTTAAACTTCTAGTAGTTCTCCCAGCAGACACCTGACCTTGACTGGTCACACCCTGTGGTCAGTTTCAGGTGTCCGGCTTGTGTTTTTTTTTTCTTTCTGTTCCCTCATCCTTTTTCTGTGGCAACTAACTTGTCAACTGTGGTGGCCACAAAGATGCAGGTCTTCTCTTGAGGTTTCTCTGCCTGAGTCTCAAACCAGGGGTCTGCTGCAGTGTTCTCTGAGACACACCTGAGCACCGAGCCATCCAGCTGGTGCCTGGTTAAGGACACCAATTAAATTGCCCTCCCTGTCTCAACTATAACTGCTATAGGTCTAAAACCATTTCGTATTTCCTAGCCATAGACCACCTCTCACTGGTCATCAGAGAAGCTAGGGCACTACTGGTGGTTTCCCTGATGTGTTCCAAACTGCCGCTGGTCACATAGATACCCAGCTCTTCCCTAGCTAAGTTCTGGGATTTAGCTTGCCCTCCCTGGTCAAGCTGTACTTACTATAGGGATCAAAACTGTTGGAGGTCTGCAAAACTCATGTGCTTCACAGTTCAGTGATGGGCTTTGGAGAAACTAGGAGGCTTGCCTTACTATCAAACTTACAGGTCAGCAGAGAACCCTCCAGCTCTGCCTGGCTGAACTCTTGCCTTCATTGAGGTCCAGAGATCTGAAAGCTTTGTATGGACTCTAGTTCTGTATACTAACTTGGATAACCTAAGGGATCTCTGGAGCGATTCCCTCCATCGCTCCCAAATCTGAATCTGAGTCTGAAACTCTTCTCTAAGTAACTACTCAGCCTCAAAAGATACTCCTTGTTGCCCTGTCCCAAGTAGGGCCCCTATGTTTTTTCCCAGTTCAATGCTGTGTCCAGTCCAGTTCCCTCCCATATTTAATATGGCCCTTGTGCAGCGTCCCCAAACACCAAACACACACACATGCAGTTCCCAATTTTCCTCGCCCAGTCGAGCTCGCGCTGCTGGGAACCGGAGTACTTATTGGTTCTACCCCAGGGGAATACCCTGGGGTTACACACACACACGCACCAAGTGCCTCTTTCACTGGACGCTGTACCACACACACACTAGCCTCCCGGTCCCCCCCCCCCCTTTTCCCTTTCTGCCTTCCTTTAAATCCTTAAGCGTGGGTGGGTATCAGGGGCCAATCCTTCCCTTACTGCCACCAAACACGCTTGGGCATGTGATCAGGATGCCCCTTCCCCTTTTTAATTACAAGGGGGTCTCTGTCTTCCTCTGTCCCCAGGGCCCTTTTCCATGTACTCACCAGCCGGCTGGACTCTGGCCTGTCCTGTCAACCTCGGTCCTTCAATCCGTTGCCTTCTCTTCCAGGACCCAGCAGAAGGGTCAAATTGGCTTCGCCCTCCTCCGAAGAAAAGCCTCGGTGGCGCCAGGATAAGCGGCCTATTGGCCCTTCCCCTGTGTCCTGCCTAGAAAAGGACAAGGGAGCTGCCTTCTGGTCTTTTGAGGACTTAAGGTCCCTATCCGAGTCACCTTGGCACCAGATGTTAGGGACTTCAGGATATAGACCAGAAATGCAAAAACAGGCAGCAGTCAGTTTAAAAAAAAGTTTTATTCAATTGGATTTTTGTCAGACAAAAAAGCAAGTGGGGACATTCACAAATTCGAGAGAATGCCCCCGAACACCAGGGGCAAACAGTTTTTATCCCCTCAGGCAAAACAATGGTTCAACCCTTGACCCAGCCCTCAAACATTCCCCTTTATGCATATTCATTGAAGCCCAACCAATTAAAGAATTGATGTCGGTCTTTCGGTTCCAAACTGCATTATACACTAGGTGGCGCTGCGAGTTTAAAATCTTTCTGACCCATTTACTGGTTCCAGTAAATGTTCCTTGACCCCCTCCTCTTTTGTGGTTTTAACAGGTTGCTCGGCTTAGAACCTTGTGGTGGGCTAGACATCCTGGGCAAACGAACAGTTTCTCAGAACAACTCCAAAATCCCCTGACCGCATCCTCTTGCAAACTCGCTGTGTTACAAAAATATTGTTTTGCAAGCAGGGGCAAGCAGGGGAGAGAAAGAAATGTCTTTTTTAGCTTTTAGTTTGCTCTCTAAGATGGCTTTCAGCTTCTAAAATGGCTCCAGCCTGGCTCTCCAAAGTGGACCCAGGTGGACCCCTGGTCCTCACTCCTTCATCTTCAGCCTGTGATGGGAGCAATACAAGGAAGGTGCATGATCCAGGGGGCACGACTCTAAATCCGGCCCTACTTACCTGCCAGTTGGGCCTCGCTTGCATCTTCCTGCTTGGCCTCTGTTCGACATCTGCGGACGGCACTTCCTCAGAGACATCTGCGGCGGCCTCCTCAAATCCCACCTGCAACATCAGGAAGGAACCCTGTCAGGACAGAGCAACAGGGCAAGGAGGGAGAGGCCTGGGCGGAAAACCCAGAGCCTCCCTCAAACCCCACCCTGAGGCCATCACCCAGCCATACCCTCCAACGTTCCTTAGATGAAAAGAGGGGCATTTGTCACTCCCCACTCAACTGACCCTCCTCATCCCCAACCCCCATTTTTGTTCCCCAACCCATCCCAGCAGAGCATTCCCACCACGACCACACCAATGGGATGCAGCACAAACGCCCTCCTGAGAAAAACCCTTCACCCCGGCTTTCTTTTTTGGTCAATTGACAAAAAGAGAAGCACAGAGAAGCATTGCACAGAGCGTGTTTTTTGCATTGCACGGAGTGTGTAGTTGCATTGCATGGAATGTAGTTGCATTGCATGGAGTGTGTTTTGCATTGCAGGGAGTGTGTAGTTGCATTGAACGGAGTGTGTAGTTGCATTGCACGGAGGGTTTGTGCGTGCATTGCACGGAGTGTGTAGTTGCATTGCACAGAGCGTGTTTTTTGCATTGCACGGAGTGTGTAGTTGCATTGCATGGAGAGTGTGTGCACTGCACGGAGTGTGTTTTTTGCATTGCAGAGTGTGTGTCTGAAAAGGAAGCTGGCTCGGCGGCAGCTTTGTCGGGACTTCTTTAGGGGTTCTGGCCAGCGTCGGCCCTGTAAATTTACATATCATGATGGCAGCACAAGATGCCCCCTGCCCAAGCGGGGGCTGGAAGCTGGCAAGCAATAGCTCAATACCTTTTGCCCATATTCCCATTTTATTTAGGGATCCAGTCGGATATCGTTGCTAAAACATACCACTTGCCTATGGAGAAGCTGTCTGCCTTGAAGGAAGTTATTTTGTAATACTTCCTCTGTAGCAAGTGATGCTTCATCAGATCCGATCTTGCTGGGTCACTTAATTAATCTTCCCACTAGGCCAGGCTGCCTGCGGCCTGAGGTCCCCTTACCTTTGTGTACGCCTACCAAGTATGGAGAATTGCTTGGGCCAAGTTACAGCTACAGATCAACTTTTCAAGCTAAAGGACGAGGGGACGAGCCACAGCCCAGTGGCAGAACACCTGCCTGGCATGCAGAAGGCCTCGGGGACCAGGTTGAACCCTCCGCATTTCCAGGTCTGCCTGGGAGAGAGTCTGGTCTGAAACGTCAGAGAGCTGCTACCAGTCCGTATGGATGAGACCGAGCTGGACAGAGCAATGGCTTGACTAAGCAGAACACAGTTTCCTATGTTCCTGTGTCTAAAGAGAAGGGTTGAAAGGACCTGTTGATGGCATTTTACCATTGCACTGTGGAGAGTGTATTATGGTCTGTGTGTGTGGTTTGGGAGCTGCACGGTCAGGCGAAAAACAATGCTGTCCAGGGTTGTAAAGACTGCGGGGAGAATAATTGGGTGCACTCTTCCCACCTTGGATCAATTCTATTCTTCCAGGTGCCATAAGAAAGCGGCAGAGAGAGTGCAGGATAGTGCGCTACCCGGAAATGATCTCTTTCAGCTTCTGCCTTCTGGAAGAAGGTACAGGGTTATAAAGACTAGGACTAGCTGCCTGAACACTTCCAAGTTTTCGGCGTTTGAGAACCAAGGTGTTTGAGAACCAAGGTACCACTGTATATGACTTCATGTTAAAAGACAACTAACTTCCTGTGTTCCTATCCCTGCTGAGCGATGTATACCATTTTCTGAAACCGGACCCTGAACAGCAGCCTATAAACATGTCAAACAAATCTATCTTCCTAATTTGCCATAGCACACGACTTGGAATCGCAGAACTGTGGAGTGGAAGGGACCCCAGAGGTCATCCAGCCTGACCCCTGGAAGTGCCTAAAGCTTTGCCACGAAAGGCAGTGTGGTTCTTCCTTTCACACAAAAATTGATCTTATGCAAGAGGACAGAACTGCTTGGACTGAGAGATGGAAGGGAAGGAGAAAAGAGCATAATGTCCCCAGCCATGTTACCTTTTGGAAGACGTAGCCTCCGTCGGGACCCCAGCCCACAATCGGGTCGGTGGAGGGCTTGCCGTTGATGTTCGGCTGGGAATTGATGGTCAGGATCCCTCTCCAGAGGATCATCGTTCCAAGGCAGGCAGGTCAACTATTGGGGGGGGGGGAGAGAAAAAAACTATCAATATTTTGGAAAGGGGAGAGGGCAGGTTGTGTGTGCACACAAATGCACAGCTTTCTCCCATGTTTCCAAATCCCCTTAAATTTTAAAATTCCTTCCCCCTGTTATACCTCAAGCAGACACACACATGTGTTAACCACAACAATAATTTATTTGTACAGTGATACCTCAGGTTAAGTACTTCATTTGTTCTGGAGGTCCGTTCTTAACCTGAAACTGTTCTTAACCTGAGGTACCACTTTAGCTAATGGGGACTCCCGCTGCCTCCGTGCGATTTCTGTTCTCATCCTGAAGCAAAGTTCTTAACCTGAGGTACTATTTCTGGGTTAGCGGAGTCTGTAACCTGAAGCGTCCGTAACCTGAAGCGTCTGTAACCCGAGGTACCACTGTACTCTGCCCATCTGACTGTGTTGCCCCAGCCACTCTGAGCAGCTTCCAACATATATTAAAAGCATTATTATTATTTATTGAATTTATATACCGCCCTATACCCAGGGGTCTCAGGGCGATTCACAGAAAAAAATCAAGATATAAAACCACAAAATCAAAAATAAAAACAACCACCCAATAGTCCTCCCCTCCAAAAAACAAACCCCCCCCACCTTTTAAAAGGGCATAGGATGTAAATCAAATCAACCAAAGGCTTGGTTTAAAAGGAACTTTTTTGCCTGGCACCTAAAGGTGTGTAATGAAGGCGCCAGGCAAACTTCCCTGGGGAGAGCATTCCATAGACGGGGAGCCACTGCAGAGAAGGCCCTGTTCTCGTGTTGCCACCCTCTGGACCTCTCGAGGAGGAGGCACACAAAAGAGGACAAAAGAAAACATTAAAAAGCTTCTCCATACGGGGCTGCCTTCAGGTGTCTAGTTACTCATCTCCTTGACATTTTCAAAGTTCCTTCAAGCACCTTTTACTGTGGGGCTGCAGTTCAGCAGTAGAGAAGGGCCTGCTCAGCATCCATAAGGGCCCTGGGTTCAATTCCTGGCATCTCCAGGTAGGGCTGGGACTAGGAGAGCCATTGCTGCCAGTCAGTGCAGGCAATACTGAGCTAGATGGGACCAAAGTTCAGACTTGGTATAAAGCAGTTGGTTCCTACAAATCACAGCCGAGGAGCAGAAAGCAATGCCTGAAACAAGACCATCCAAGTGTCCCTATTTTCCAGGGGCATTTATGGATCTACAGAAGCCGCCCTGGTTTCTGATTTGATTCCAGAATGTCCCCCTTTTAGAGAGTCCCTATTTTCATCAGAAGAAGGCTGATTACTGAAGAACTGATGCTTTTGAATTATGGTGCTGGAGGAGACTCTTGAGAGTCCCTTGGACTGCAAGAAGCTCAAACGCATCCATTCTGAAGGAAATCAGCCCTGAGTACTCACTGGAAGGACAGATCCTGAAGCTGAGACTCCAATACTTTGGCCACCTCATGAGAAGAGAAGACTTCCTGGAAAAGACCCTGATGTTGGGAAAGATGGAGGGCACAAGGAGAAGGCGATGACAGAGGACGAGATGGTTGGGACAGTGTTCTCAAAGCTACCAGCATGAGTTTGACCAAACTGCAGGAGGCAGTGGAGGACAGGAGTGCCTGGCGTGCTCTGGTCCATGGGGTCACGAAGAGTCAGACACGACTAAACAACAAAATTTTCATCAGAGAAATGTTGGAGGGTATGGAGTTATGCGACCCTCTCCCCCAAGCCAAGGAGATAAGTAACTACGCGACCTTTGGAAGACATCCGAAGGCAGCCCTGTAGAGGGAAGTTTTTAAAATATTTTATCAGTTCAAATTTAAAACTGATGGAATATGCGCAGCTTGCGGACCTAACGTATAGAATAAGAGAACACGAAAAACACACATTTAAAGAAGATTGGAAAATGTTTATTGAATATATGGGGGCGGTGGGATTGTGTACACTTGAAAACGTTGACAGCATTAAAATAAATTCAACAGTGTAAATAAGTTTTGAGGGATGTAATACAGTGGTACCTCAGGTTACAGACACTTCAGGTTACATACACTTCAGGTTACAGACTCCGCTAACCCAGAAATAGTACCTCGGGTTAAGAACTTTGCTTCAGGATGAGAACAGAAATTGTGCAGCAGTGGCGCGGCAGCAGCAGGAGGCCCCATTAGCTAAATTGGTGCTTCAGGTTGAGAACAGTTTCAGGTTAAGAACGGACCTCCAGAACAAATTAAGTACTTAACCCGAGTACTGTTAAAGCCATGGTTTTCCCAGTAGTGATGTATGGAAGTGAGAGCTGGACCATAAAGAAGGCTGATCGCCGAAGAATTGATGCTTTTGAATTATGGTGCTGGAGAAGACTCTTGAGAGTCCCATGGACTGCAAGAAGATCAAACGCATCCATTCTTAAGGAAATCAGCCCTGAGTGCTCACTGGAAGGACAGATCCTGAAGCTGAGGCTCCAGTACTTTGGCCACCTCATGAGAAGAGAAGACTCCCTGGAGAAGACCAATGCTGGGAAAGATGGAGGGCACAAGGAGAAGGGGCGACAGAGGATGGTTGGATAGTGTTTTCGAGGTTACCAGCATGAGTTTGACCAAACTGCGGGAGGTAGTGGAGGACAGAGGTGCCTGGCGTGCTCTGGTCCAGGGGGTCACGAAGAGTCGGACACGACTAAACGACTAAACAACAACAAACCACTGTAATGGAATACTGAATGGTATAGTTTATGTAAAATATGTAGGGATTTATATTGTGCAAAATGAACCATGGAAAGGGAAGAAGGAAAGCCATTGATATTTTAAGGTTGTTTGAATGAATATTTGTGTGTGTGTGTGTGTGTGTGTGTGTGTGTGTGTGTGTGTTTTATTATGTTTTTATTGATGTTGAAAGACACCCAGAATGGCTGAGGCAATCCAGTTAGATGGGTCTGGTATAACAACAACGGAATAGGACACCCCCATTTTCACTGGAGAAATATTGGAGGGTATGTGAGACTTGTGTCAGGACTCCAGAGACCGGACGCCCACACTTGTTCACCCCCTATGTGGAGGTTCGTGGGCCAGGGCCCTCCCTGAATCTCTCACCTTGTGCCCCTCCTTGTTGGGCTCTCCGGCGATGTAACACCTGAACACCTCGAAGACGCTTTCCTCGCTGGTCAGCTCCTCGCCCCACATCTTCAGCAGCTCGTCCCTGGGAGATTTGCTCTTCAGGTAGAAGAGGTAATAATCCTTTAGCTCCCCAAAGGCTGGGGAGGATGAGTTACCCCTGAGGGTTGCGGGAGAGAAGGCATGTTAGGGCAGGGCAGGAACAAGCCCCCTTACAGGCAAGATGGCCTCCCCCACATTCACCCATTTGACTGCTCCCATCAGCAGAACTGTTGCAGGGACCACAGAATCCCTGTTCTAAATTTATAAGAAGTCCATCTTTTCGTGTGGCAATACCCAAACTCTGGAACTTCCTGCCTATGGACATCAGGCAGCTGCCTTCACTGTACTCTGTGCTAGAAACATTCGTGAAGCCCACCCAGAGGTTTAGAAAACTGATGCATATTTCCATCTGTTTTTAGCTAGTTGTGAACTTGAGCTCTTGAAAGTATTACATTATCGCTGTTCTTACCGATAAATTTTATCGTTTTGTCTTTTTCGCAAACCGCTTCGAGGCTCATTTGATTTTTTGATTTTTTACAGTCAAGTGGTATATCCATTTCATGAAATAATGAATCGAACAAGGGAATGTGTAGTAAAGTTAGTACTTTCTTAGCAGCTTTTCTTTGGTCAAGTGGAAAATGAGGCCTTGTGGGAAACCAGTAAGAATTATGGGAACCGTCCTGTTGCTTTAACCCGTGAGCCTGTTGGCTCCAAGGGCGTGAGAGGATGACTATGGGAAAGGAAATTTCGGGCTAAATTGAAGGTTTACACCTGCGTTCAAAGTTATGAACATACCCTCTGTAATGTTATCTATCCTTAATTACTTGGGAATGTACATCTGCCTAAGCTCCACCAGTCTCCATCGGAAGGGAGGAAACACCTTGATCTGGGTTCTGAAGGCTTAATTGGCTCAGCTGCCACAAGTTAGAATTATTAGCCCACAAGCTGGTCATTGGAGGATTCAAAAATAATCCAGGGTTCTGACTGTGTTTGGGGGTTTCTGATTCCACGTGCGAATTATGGAGAAAAGATCTTGAGAATGGTTTGAAAGGCGCGCTCTGCAATTCGCAAAGAATCGCCCGGCTGCTGATGTCCACCAAAGCAGCCATCTTTTCGTCCTTCTGTGCTTTTGCGTTGAAGATTTTCTGAGACCTTTGGATGCGGATTTCTGAAAGACTCTAACTATCCTATCTTTGCCTTAGAGTATAGAAGTGAGTATATAGTCAGCTATCATTTACAACGTTCTTATTTTTCTGTACTTGTAATTTACCAAAAGATGTGCCTGCTTTTTAGCATGTTCTTTACGTTTTAAAATAAATTTTTAAGAAAGAAACTTTCTCTTGTATTGTGTGTGCCTATCCGGGGGAATAGCTAATTCCAACGCCTAGACTTCTTGGTTACGCTCTACCAAAGGATTCCTGCCTGCAAGCTTGTGGAAGCAACTTGTAGTTTGGGGTTAGCCAGGAACAAAGGAGCACAGCTGACTCCCTTGAGCTGTGGCTTCTGGTAACCCTGGGTCGAGGGAGTGGTGGCAGCTCTACCAGTTCTATTTTGTCCTGTTTCTGAAAAGTAAATGGGTTTGCCAGCCTTGCTCAAGAAACCTGATCTGGCCGGAGAGCAAAGACAGGTGAGGGAGGGGCAAGTGGCTGGGCGCCCATTTACTACAGAACGAAACAAGGAAATCTGCCCAGAAAGTATAGGGTCTTTTCTGGACTTGGGAGGAGACAATCCTATGGGTTTCAGTCAACTAGGTTTTACTTAGGGTAGCCCCGCTGAAATTAACAGGCCCAAGAGATAAGTCATTTCATTAACCTATCAGTAGAGGGAAATTCCCAGGTGTCAAAAAAGACTATTTATGTAGGCTACTACTGCAGCCCATGTCTTGTTAGCCCCAAAATGGAAAACAAACGAGGTCCCAACCAAAGAAGAATGGCAACTTAAACTGATGAAATATGCGCAACTTGCAGATTTAACATCTAGAATAAGAGAACAAGAAGAACATACATTTAGAGAAGACTGGAAAACGTTTACTGAATATATGGGTGAAAATTGTGTTCATTTAAAAATGCTGACAGCATTAAGATAAATTCAGCAGGGTAAATAAGTTTTGATGGATGTAACAATGGTTTCCTGAATGGTTTAGTTCATGTAAAATACGCAGGGCGTATGGTATGCAAAATGAACCATGGAAAGAGAAGAAGGGATGTCACGGATTTAAGGTTGTTTAAAAGAATATTTTGAAATGTAAAATTTAATAAAAATTATATATAACTACCTCAACTGGTCTATAACCGTTGCATCTTTCTGGCATCTTCTGTTTTAATTCAGATAGGCCTCCCATCGCTTCCCAGTTCAACCAGATCTTTCCAGAGGGATACATCCACCTCCCCCCCCCCGCCACACTCACCAGTGGCCATTAGGAAACTCATCCCATTCCTGAGTTCGGTAGATGTAACTCTTCGGCCTGGAGGCCCAGAAAATGGGTCGGACATCTTCAACTCGCCGTTTGGGGTGAGTACTGACCGCCCAGGGCAGGGAACGCCTTGCAGGGGAGGGAGAGAAAATTAAAACATAAATTTGCACCTATACTTGCGTGCTGCATCTTTTTAAACACTTCCTGGTAGCTTACACGTGTTTTGCTCCCCTGAATTAAAAACTGAAGGGATGGCTCATTTTTATACCCAGCAAGTGAGTCAGTGTGGTTGTAGTGGTTGGATTGGGATTTGGTAGGCCAAGTTTCAAATCCCCACTTGAACCCAGAAGTTCATAGGGGGACCTTGGGCTGGTCACTGTCTCTCAGCCTAGTCTACCTCGCAAGATTGTTGTGGGGATTAAATGTGTGGGGGGAATATATATACAGTGGGATATATATACAGAAGTGAATAAATGAGGTTTACTTTTACAGCATGTAAGTAAGGAAGAATTAATTGCACCCTGATGTATGACTGTTGCTGTTTTTTAAATCATTTTTATTAATTTCCCAATAAAAACAGCCAATCAACATATCCGCATCATAATCTGATTAAAAACAATAAACTAAAATAAAAAAACGGCCAAATTGTAGTCTAAATTGTAATTATTCATTTTTCCGGGCTCCCCATAGTCTGGACCTCTAAAGCATATCTCCAAATCTTCGTTCCTGCCTCTTCTCGTTGTTTTCATGTTTTCCGCCTTCTGATCTTAACACTTTAAAGTTCTCCATCTCTGGTGATGTATGACTGTTTTGAGCATGCCTCATAAGTGGGAGAAGCTAAGCTCTGGGGAGAACAGTGGCAAGCACAGAGGCAGAAGAATTATCCTCCCATCTGAAGAGATTGCCTGTTCTGTCTTTGTGTTGGGAGAGACTGAACGTTCCAGAGAATTACACCTTCCTAGCACAGGCTGACTGGAGGAGGCCAGTGGAGTCTGCTGGTCAAAGCAATCTCTCGCTGAGACAACTTGTATGCCTGGCCCCACTTGCAGGAGAGCTGTCCGTGGTCCTTAACCCAAACCTTAGTCTGCTCTCCAAGGTGCTGTTGCCTGTCCAACCAGGAATTTCTGGCCTACCCTTGCTTGGGCCACCAAGCAACTGGTGGTAGAGAATCACCCTCTGTTCCTCTTCTGCCAGTCTGCTGGCTAGAAGGACAATTTTTAAAAAAGATAGTTCTAGCCTTCACATCCATGAAGGCTGCAGAGGATGGAGTTTCCCTTACCCGGCAGCCAGCATGGAAACAATTCCCACAAGCTCGTAAAGAATGTGGCAAGATGGATTCCTTTGGGTTCAACGAGGGAAAAGAAGATAAACAGATTCTAGCAAGGATGGGCAATGTTTAAAGAATTCTGGACGGTCAGACGGGGGGGGGGGGGCTTAGATATAATCCTTTTGAAATTCTGTCGAGAGCATATGAATATTGTTCTTAAAGATCATAAATATATAAATAAAAAGGGTCCACCCACTAAATAGCTCAGTTGGGTAGATTGTGGTGCTGATAATGCTAAGGTTGCAAGTTTGATCCCCATATGGGACAGCTGAATATTCCTGCGTTGCAGGGGTTTGGATGCGGCCCAATCGCCTTCTAAATCCGGGCCGCAGATGCTCCGGGACTCAGCGTGTTTTTACATCAGTAGAATGTGTGCTTTTCTTTAAAATGCATCTCTGGGTTATTTGTGGGGCATAGGAATTTGTTCATTTCCCCTCCAGAAAATATAGTCTGGCCCCCCACAAGGTCTGAGGGACGGTAGACCGGCCCACGGCTGAAAAGGTTTGCTGACCCCTGGACTAGATGATGCTCAGGGTCTCTTCAAACTGTACAATTCTGATTCCACTTGATACCTTTCCTTATTACTTTGCTGGCTTCTTTCCTCGCCCCCCCCCCCTTTCCTCCCTCCCTCCCTCCCTCCCTCTCCTTCACTTTTTTATTTCCTGTTTGCACATACTCTATTTCGGATTGTGACAGCAATTGTTCGTTAAACCTCCGTCATAACTTGATGCATCTTTGCAAAACTGTGCAATTATTGACCGGAATCTTGTTTGTTTCCATTCCTGCACTTGCATTGTTTACAGCAACACACAAAAAAGTTGGTTTTCCTTTTTTTAAAAAAAAGATGTTGCAAGCTACCGTATTTTTTGCTCTATAAGACGCACCTTTTCCTTCCTAAAAAGTAAGGGGAAATGTGTGTTCGTCTTATGGAGCGAATGCAGGCTGCGCAGCTATCCCAGAAGCCAGAACAGCGAGAGGGATCACTGCGCAGTGCTCCCTCTCGCTGTTTTAGCTTCTGGCTCAGTCACGCTCTGTCCCTTCCACCACCTCCTGGAAAAGCCCCCAAGAGCCGCGCTCCCTTTAAAGAGCCGCGTGGAGCGTGTGTGCGGCTCTTGGGGGCTTTTCCCAGAGGAGGGAGAAGGGCAACACGTCTCCCTCCTCGGGGAAAAGCCTGCAAGCGCTGCACACACGCTCTGTGGGGTTTTGCTGCTGAGCCATCTGAGTCAGTTTCAGATTCACAACTTTCATCAGTGGGTGTGGGGTTTTGCTGCTGTTTATCCTCAGTCTCTTCACACGCTCCACGCGGCTTGTGAAAGGGAGGTTTTCCCACCCACCCACCCTTTAAGGTTCCCCTTCTGACCTCGCTATGGACCTCGGTTGGTCGCCTTTAAGGGGCCTGGTAGGAATTTTTTCCACTTGGCAAATTGGCACCGGCCATTTGGGTTTTCGCCTACCTCATAGCAAATCGTCACAACTCCTTTGGTTTTGGCGGTTAGGCATTGGTAGGGGTATTGTTATGTAGATGTGTTGGGGGGGAGGAATGCCATCACCTCCCCCAAATATTGAAGGGTAGTCTAGTAAAGGATTCGGGGGGCGTGGCCTCGTCCGAAGCCTATGGAGGCCAGGGCCTAAAGTGCGCCCCCGAGCGGTGACCCCGGGGGAGTCCCTAGTCGATGTGCATCAGCAGGGCTCCCCCTGCTGGTGTTAACCCTTCCGGGTCTTCAAGCAAGCAGGCCGAAGCCGGATAGTTGGATAGGACCAATGCCTAAGCCAATACCGCTCATCACCTGTAACCGATAAAGTTGCGGGCAATTTTAGCCCATTAACCTAAAATAATGGTGTCATGTGTCTTTATTTCTACTGGTGGGAGGCAGGAACTCGCCACGCAAACGCCGGCACCCTTGGCCTGAAAAGCAAGATGCATGCCGCAACCCCATAGTCACTTTTGGCTGGACTTAACTGTCCAGGGGTCCTTTACCTTTTTACCCGTTTTTGTCAACAACTCCCATCCACTCCAGCCAGCACGGCCAATGGTCAGGAGCAACAGGAGCAGTCAGCTCAGCAGCCATTGCATCAGGCAAAGGAAGAGAGTTGGAACTAGAGGGTTGCTCTATTAATATGGCTAAAAAGACCAGCAATTTTACTCTGATTTTTTATTCCTTGCAACCATTGACATTCTGGCTCCGGCAAGTAACCAGTGCTTTTCTTCAAGGCTAGGGAAAAAAGGTGCTAGTACTGCGTACCCTTGAATACCCCCCCCCCCCGAAAAAGCACTGACTGTAACTAAGAATTAGAGCCTGGACCTGCTTTCACCTCCTCTTCCCTCCCACTCCCCTTTCCTTTTGTGTCATGTCTCATAGGCCACACCCACACCCATATATTTAAAAGCATGTTGCTTGCTTCAAAGGATTCTGGGAACTGTAGTTCACCCCTCACAGTTCTCAGCACCCTTAAACAAAGTGCAGTTCCCAGGATCCTTTGGGGGAGGGAAATGGGATTTAAATCATGTCTGGTTTGGATGTGACCTTAGATTGCAAGGGTGGGACATTTGTAAGCCTTTTTTGACTGACAAGTGGCATGAAAATGCCTAGTAATTGCTCGGCTGAGAGGAGAATCCACATCCAAGAGCTACACAAACACATGCCTAATTAACAGGTTTAATTGCAATTAACTATCTTGCACACATCCAGGAAAGAAAGAAAAATAGGGCACATATTTTCAGCAGATAAGATGCAAGGCTGATAAGGTGCAATTGTTATTAAACGAGTAATTCCATATGTGATCCTTTCCTCAGGGGAAGTTGTTCAGCTGTTCGCTAGACAAACGTTATGAGCTGTAGTTGACGGACATGGCCAGTTTCAGTGGGTCTACTCTGAGTCAGACACAGTTGCTGACAACCTTACTTCTAATAAAAACATACATTGCAGAGCCACTTTGCCTCATTTTCCCCACACGCAACAGCCAAGGAGTCCCCAAGACCAGGACCCCCATAGCAAGATGCCCTAGGCTGACTCAGCCCATCAGTCCCAGGACTGTCAACACTGGCTGGCAGCAGCTTTCCAGGGCTTCAGGCACGGAGGATTTCCAGCCCTACCAGGAGATGCCACTGGGGATCTGAAGCAAGATTTCCTCCACCACCGAACTAAGACTCTTCTCTTTCCATGGCTGCCACAAATCACACACTAAACATTTAGGGGTTCTGCAAGGGAACAAGGGTTAAGACATCACTTGCCTTTTCCAGGTGAGACTTTTTCAGGCTCCCACTCTGAGCAAAGGGAGTTGGAGCAGGAGGTCATTTACAATAAAGGATATTTCCAAGGAGGAGATCAGGGCTGGGCAAGCAGCGAGGCGGGGAGAAGGGACAACAGCCCAAACCTGCAAGACCCATCGCAACACTTGCCTGGTGGAGTGATCCTTCCATGCAATTGTCCACTGCAGCTGGACAGGCTTTTTGCTGCGCTCCAGGTTATTTCCTGCGGCTGTCCACGTGCACACCCAGTGAGACTCTCAGGCTCGCTGACCTTGCTTGGATCAAGTGCACAGCCACTCTCCAAAATGGACTCCCGCCAAGAACAACAGCAGCCTCTGAGCCTCCGCTCTACAGCTATGCAAACAGAGACGCCGCTTGGGCTCTCAGTAACTGCACATACAAAGCCAACTAAGGTGTGCATTCAAAGGTGCCCTCCTGCTCCAACCAGAGCCCAGCCCAGACCTGCGGATGCCAGACCTGGCTTGCCAATCAGAGGCCGGCCCTGGCACTCCCTCCAATCTCTGCCCGCTGCTCCAATGGGCAGTGGAGATCCAGCCCTCTAGAGACACCCTTCTGTTTGTCAAGCATAAACGCTCCCTTTGGTTGTCTGGTCTGAATGCCCTGTTGTTTGTACAAGGGCCGTTGTGCAAAATGTTTTACGTTCCGAGAGCAGAGCCATATATTCCCTGCTGACCCCCTCAAAAGGAATCAAAATGAGGGACCCTCCTCCTTTTTACAGTAAAGACACTGCCACCGAAAAGGTACTTTTGTTATGCGTAAGAACCGCACAGGATCTCCCTTCTCTTCATACTTAAGAGAAGAGGAAAGGAAAGTTCTCCTGCCAGCCTGACAAACCCATCCGTGGAGAACCTATACGGACTGTTTGAAGACCATGTAAAACGACATTTGCCTGGCACCTGCTTCGTATAATATAGGCAGGTGGTCATTTTCTCAGGTTTTAATCAACACATTGTGGCTCTGGAACTGAAATTGCTAAACTATGTATCACTTTGTGCTGTATTCTTGGTTTTATTGAATTTGTATGTGGCCATTTTACAGCATTTTAATAAAAAAGGAAGGGGAGGGAGGGAGGGAGGAAGGAAGGAAGGAAGGAAGGAAGGAAGGAAGGAAGGAAACCATCACACAGCCACAAAACCGGCAAGGAACTTTGCGGCACCCAAAAGGCTAACTTGGGGTGGGGAACCTCAGGCTCCCAGAGAACAAATGTGGCCCCTGCACCTCTCTGCCTGGCCCTCAAACTCTCTGCAGACCACACCCATCACTGGCCTTGCTTCTCCACACACCAATTTTTCCTTGACCTGGCTGGAATGTTGCCTTTGAACCCCAATACAGTGGTACCTCTAGTTATGAATTTAATATGTTCCAGAGGTCCGTTCTTAACCTGAAACTGTTCTTAACTAGAGGCATGCTTTCGCTAATGGGCCCTCTTGCCGCCACTGCGCCACTGGAACCATTCTCATCCACTGCGCCATTCTCATCCTGGGGCAAAGTTCTCAACTCGAGGCAACTATTCCAGGTTGGTGAAGTTTGTAACCTGAGGCATTTGTAACTTGAGGTACCACTGTAATGCATTTTGTACCACTGTACCACTGTAATGCATTTTGCTTGTCTGGATGAAAGGGGGGGGGGGGGGCGTGTGAGCATGCAAAAATCGGCCTACTGAACAGACAAGAAAAGCCTGCTGGATCAGGCCAACGGCCCCTCTAGTCCAGCATTCTCACAGCGGCCACCCAGAAGCCCCAATAGGAAGCCCACAAGCAGGACTTGAGTTCGAGAGCCCTCTCCCCTCCTGAAGTTTCCAGCAACTGGGATGCAGACGACTTACTGCCTCCAGCTGTGGAGGCAGAGCAAAGCGATTGTTGCTAGCAGCAAAGATAAAATTTATATTGGCTCCCCCCCACACACTTTTACCTCTGGCCCCACCCACCACGGGCACGTGGCCCTCAGAAGGTTGCCCTGATGGGAATAATGGCCCCCTTGGGCTAACACATCCCTGGGCTGGCTTATTTGTTATGGCATAAGCAGGGCCTTGCAGAGCCAGGCGGAGGCCTGGGCCAGGTAGATAATGTGCCCCCCCCTTTTTTTTTTACGCTGGGGATAACTGAAGTCTTATAAATAAGTACCGGTATATAAATAATTTCCACAAAAGATATGCTGACAAATAATTTTATTTCAAGGCTTGAACCGTATCTGCATATAAAGACAAAATGGAAAATATAGATATACAATAGTGCTTTTTAAAAATACATAGGGAAAAGGATTATTTTAAGTATTTACATTTAAAAATGCTTCCCTGGCTTTCTTTTCTGCGAATTCTTGAATTACGCAGGAAAAATCAAGCAACTTCGCCTTATCGTGGTTTATGTTTATTATTGCTAAACCATTTAGGATTTCTTGAGCCATTGTTGATTGAAAGAAAGACTTAATTTAATATATTGAAACTCATCCCACCCGGCGCCGCTCCGCGCTCCTCTGCCCACCGCCGCCACCGCCTTTGCGCCTCTGCCCCAGTGCATCCCCTGCGATTGTGAATATGCTGACCGAGACCCCATTTGGAATCGGAGGCCCGGGCCAATGGCCCACATGGCCGCCACCCCTCTGCCTGGGCCTGGGCATAAGCCTTCCAAAGGAGTTTACACAGGGTGCCTCTGGACCGGCTGTGGCTGATGGGAGGTGTAGCCCAAGGCAGCAGATTAGCCTTCTCCAATCTCGAAAAAAACAAGAGAAGCAAAGATTCAAGGTCTTTCCAGCAATGCCCTGGCTGGCTGAGCTAACTGGTACTTACTGCCAAGTACCGTATTTTTCGCTCTATAACACGCACCAGACCATAACACGCACGTAGTTTTTAGAGGAGGAAAACAAGAAAAAAATATTCTAAACAAAACAGTGGATGTATGATTTTTGTGGTTCATGCTGTGGCCACAGACATGTGATCTGACGGTGAGTTTGGGGTAGCCCAATGCAAAAATCCTGAGGATCCATGTGGATCCATGCTAAAGTCGCCCTAAAGTCGCAGGGGCGCTGGGGGAGTGAACAGGAAGCAGGAGGAGGAGAACAATCCCTCTCACACACAGACACACACACACACACACACACACACACACAGAGTATCAATCCTAAAGTCGCAGGAGAGGCAGGGGCGCTGGGAGTGGGAAGCAAGAGAAGGAGAACGATCCCCCCCTCTCTCTCTCACACACACACAGTATCAATCCTAAAGTCGCAGGAGAGGCAGGGGCGCTGGGAGAGTGAAGGGGAAGCAAGAGGAGAACGATGCCACACACACACACACACACACACACACACACACACACACACAGAGAGAGTATCAATCCTAAAGTCGCAGGAGAGGCAGGGGCGCTGGGAGTGGGAAGCAAGAGAAGGAGAACGATCCCCCCCCCCTCTCTCTCTCTCACACAGTATCAATCCTAAAGTCGCAGGAGAGCGCAGGGGCGCTGGGAGAGTGAACGGGAAGCAAGAGGAGAACGATGCCTCACACACACACAGACACACACACACACACACACACACACACACACACAGAGTATCAATCCTAAAGTCGCAGGAGAGGCAGGGGCGCTGGGAGTGGGAAGCAAGAGAAGGAGAACGATCCCCCCCTCTCTCTCACACACACACAGTATCAATCCTAAAGTCGCAGGAGAGCGCAGGGGCGCTGGGAGAGTGAAGGGGAAGCAAGAGGAGAACGATGGCTCACACACACAGAGACACACACACACACAGAGTATCAATCCTAAAGTCGCAGGAGAGCGCAGGGGCGCTGGGAGTGGGAAGCAAGAGAAGGAGAACGATCCCCCCCCCTCTCTCTCTCTCACACACACACAGTATCAATCCTAAAGTCGCAGGAGAGCGCAGGGGCGCTGGGAGAGTGAAGGGGAAGCAAGAGGAGAACGATGCCTCACAGACACACACACACACAGAGTATCAATCCTAAAGTCGCAGGGGCGCTGGAAGTAGCAGGGGCGCTGGGAGAGTGAAGGGGAAGCAAGAGAAGGAGAACGATGCCTCACACACAGAGAGACACACAGAGTATCACTCCTAAAGTCGCAGGAGAGCGCTGGGGCGCTGGGAGAGTGAACGGGAAGCAAGAGGAGAACGATGCCTCACACACACACACACACACACACACACACACACACAGTATCAATCCTAAAGTCGCAGGGGCGCTGGAAGTAGCAGGGGCGCTGGGAGAGTGAAGGGGAAGCAAGAGAAGGAGAACGATGCCTCACACACAGAGAGACACACAGAGTATCACTCCTAAAGTCGCAGGAGAGCGCAGGGGCGCTGGGAGAGTGAACAGGAAGGAGGAGGAGGAGAACGATAGCTCAAGCACACACACACACACACACACACACACACACAGCCCCTACAGTGGCTGATCCAAAATCGGACAGCAAAAAACTGCAGGCAGGGACACGGGGTTGTTTTAAAGCAACCAGCCCCGATCTGCTTCTCTCCCTCCTCCCGGCTAGGCTGGCTGAAAAGCTTTGCTGCTACTTAGCAGCTCAGTGGAGAAGAAAGAGGGACATAGAGCACGGGGTTGTTTTAAAGCAACCAACCCCGCTCTGCTTCTCTCCCTCCTGCCCGGCTCGGCTCGCTGACAGGAGCCGCTTACACCCGCTTTGCAGTTTCAAAGAGAGCCACGGACTGCTCACAACTGCAGCAGATTCCCCTGCCATCTGTAGGCATTCGCTCCATAACACGCACAGACATTTCCCCTCACTTTCCAGGAGGAAAAAACTGCGTGTTATAGAGCGAAAAATACGGTACCTCCTCAACCCTCACACCTTCTTCCAAGCAACAAAAGCCATCTAAGGTGAGCTGGGGCGGGGGGGGGGGATGTTTGCAAATTCTAACAAGTTGGTTCTGCAGAGGATTTAGCACAGGATGAAAATTTCCGTGCTGCTGGTTGCTAGGGCTTCTTTTTTCCACTCGCTCCACACAGCCCCATATCTTAGGAACACAGCCAGCTGCTGCCCCCAGCAACCTCCAAGTCAGAATGCTGGCAGTCATTTTAGAAGCGGGTGGATCTTGGAAGGCCAGGAACATTTGCAAATCAATAAAGGTAATGGGACCCCTGACCATTAGGTCCAGTCGTGGCCGACTCTGGCGTTGCGGTGCTCATCTCACTCAATAGACCGAGGGAGCTGGCATACAGCTTCCGGGTCATGTGGCCAGCATGACTAAGTCGCTTCTGGCGAACCAGAGCAGTGCACGGAATCGCCGTTTACCTTCCTGCTGGAGCGATTCCTATTTATCTACTTGCACTTTGACATGCTTTCAAACTGCTAGGTTGGCAGGAGTAGGGACTGAGCAACAGGAGCTCACCCCGTTGCGGGGATTTGAACCGCCAACCTTCTGATCGGCAAGTCCTAGGCTCTATGGTTTAACCCACAGCACCAACAGCGTCCCCTACCAAATCAATACCCAACAGTAAAAGCAGCTGAGGTGACCCACGGCACATTTTATACTGGGTTTTCACTTGTCCTACCCAGAGATGTAGTCAGTGCCAGGGCTGGAGTCCTAAGGAGAGCCTGCAGGATCAGGAGAACGATTGCCCTCTAAGGGCAGTATCCTGTTCTCACAGTGGCCAACCTGGAGCAGGAAGGATGTAGTACGACTTCTGCAACGCGACTAATATACACACAATCATTACCAAAATAATTATTACACATTCTTTATCAATCTTCTGAGAAAAATACAAAACCTTGTGCAAAGTCACAGAAACTTGCGAACTGCCCAGTCTAAGATGAACTTACAATGTCTGATTTCAACAGATTTTTCAAATGCTTAACTCAGTCTTTTTTTTCTTTATCTTTTTAGGTAAGTTCATGAAGATATTATATATATATATATATATATATATATATATATATATATATATATATAAATATTTATTATTTATACCCTGCCCATCTGACTGGGTCTCCCCAGCCACCCTGGGTGGCTTCCAACAAAGTATTAAAATACAGTGGTCTGTTAAACATTAAAAGCTTCCCTAAATAGGGCTGCCTTCAGATGTCTTCTAGAAGTCTGGTAGTTGTTCTTCTCTTTGACATCTGGTGGGAGGGCGTTTCACAGGGCAGGCACCACTACCGAGAAGGCCCTCTGCCTGGTTCCCTGTAACTTGGCTTCTCAAAGTGATACCAACAAAAGGTAAGTCCGGTGTTGTTCACAATACCGAGAGATGCTAGTGAAGTTGTAAAGGTGAAGGTAAAGGGACCCCAGACCATTAGGTCCAGTCGTGACTGACTCTGGGGTTGCGGCACTCATCTCGCTTTATTGGCCGAGGGAGCCGGTGTACAGCTTCCGGGTCATGTGGCCAGCATGACTAAGCCGCTTCTGGCAAACCAGAGCAGCGCACGGAAACACCGTCTACCTTCCCGCCAGAGAGGTACCTATTTATCTTCTTGCACTTTGACGTGCTTTCGAACTGCTAGGTTGGCAGGAGTAGGGACTGAGCAACGGGAGCTCACCCCGTCACGGGGATTCGAACCGCTGACAAGTTGTAGATGGATGTTAATGAAGTTGTAGACAGGGTGCCGGCGTTTTGCACCTGTTTCGCCCTGGCAGTCCAAGTAATCAAGAGGCCGCTGTTCGCCCCCGATGGGGCCCTTTTACTGGGGCTTGCAGGTAGCACACTCCCAAGGTGGTTTTCCGGGCTTCTTCAGTGGTCTAATCTCAAAGCCTTGATACGTATATTGATATTCAATTTCATAGAGAATACTATTTCCTGGCTTAAGCTTAAGAGACTGATTTGCTTAGCAGCGGGAAGGATAGCAAGTAGGTTCTGAGTCCAAACTGCACAAACTTCTTTGTCACAGACACACATTCACTGCTTTAGTCATCTTTATCACCCGAGCTTCACCTCTGCTGTGTGGACGTGAGAGAGACAGAGACAGAGAAACTCACTTGCTCCCGTCACCTCAACTAACCCCTAGCAGCCTGACTGCATTCCTGCTGGAGTTATCACTGTGGGTATGGATCAAAGTTAGGGTTGTTGGTTTTTTTGATACGGATCAAAGTTTGCTAAGGAGGGAGCCTGATCCTGGCTCCTTGACTGGGACTCTCTCCAGCTGGCAGCCACTCTGGAGAAGAAAATAGCACTGGTGCCAAGAGCAATTACAACTGGAGCAGAAACCAGATCTGAAAGGGTTATGTGAGCAGCAGCTCTGCTGAGGAGACACCCAGATCCTGTTTCTCATTCCCAAAATGCGGATCTAATTTCAGGTGGTGGCATCGTGACCGAAACTTCTTCTAAATGCATGGACCGCAATTGTAACAGAAGCAGCGAACAGGGCGAGGGGTTAGCTTTAATTCATTAGCATTGCTGAGATGGATAGACCAAACGTCCATTTAGCAGGGCTTCCAAAAAAAAATGCTACTGGAAAGCTGGCAAGAAGGATGTGGAAAGTGGACTATGCAGAATTAGATAAATTAACAGGAAGGATTCGAAATCTGCAGGATCAGAGATTCTTAGAAGACTGGAGTAAATATTTGAACTATTTGAAAAGCAATTGTAATAATCGGATTATGCTAGTAGGACTGCAAGACGTTCTTTAAGGAGGACTATTTGAAATATTGCAAGAAAGACTATGATGAGAATTATTAGTAAAGGTAAAGGTACCCCTGCCCGTACGGGCCAGTCTTGACAGACTCTAGGGTTGTGCGCCCATCTCACTCAAGAGGTCGGGGGCCAGCGCTGTCCGGAGACACTTCTGGGTCACGTGGCCAGCGTGACATCACTGCTCTGGCGAGCCAGAGCCACACACGGAACGCCGTTTACCTTCCTGCTAGTAAGCGGTCCCTATTTATCTACTTGCACCCGGGGGTGCTTTCGAACTGCTAGGTTGGCAGGCGCTGGGACCAAGCAGCGGGAGCGCACCCCGCCGCGGGGATTTGAACTGCCGACCTTTCGATCGGCAAGCCCTAGGCGCTGAGGCTTTTACCCACAGTGCCACCCATCCGATGAGAATTATTAGTTAAGGATAATTAAGAGTAATAGAGAAATTAAGAAATGCAGAACAAGTGATAAAGAACGGAAAATCTTCAGAAGTTGTTGACAGAAGTCTAAAATACTGTATAAGATAAGAAGTTATCTTAAATGATTGTTGGGAATGATATGTTTAAAAACCCCCAATAAAAATGTATAATAGAAATGAGAGGAGGAGGTGGAAAGAGGAGCCAATTGCCGCTGCCCTTGTTCCCAACTCAGACTTGGAGGGTATGCAAGACTTGCCACACTTCCCTCCCAAGCAAAGCTGCAAATTGAACACCAAAGTTACTACAGTGGTACCTCAGAAGTCAGATGGAATCCGTTCCGGAAGTCCATTCAACTCCCAAAATGTTTGGAAACCAAGGCGCGGCTTTTGATTGGCTGCAGGGAGCTCCTGCAGCCAATCAGAAGACATGGAGGACGTTCAGGTTTCAAATAATGTTTGAGAACCGGAACATTCACTTCCGGGTTTGTGGCATTTGGGAGCCAAAACGTTCGACTCACAAGGCGGTCAAGATCCAAGGTACGACTGTAGTCTTTGAAATGGGCCTTAAAAACACTCTCTTCTTAAGGTTTTTTAATGGTGCTTTAAGAGTTTGCATCATCTCAGTGCTAGGTCATAACAACTCTCCAGACCCTTAAACTACAGCTCCCAGAATTCTTTGGGGGAAGTCATGCCTGTTTAAACTACTATCATCTTGTTTTAAATGCATGGTGGACCAAGTTTCTGCATTTACTAATGTTTTTACTGGTGTTGAAGTTTGGGGACGGCTAACATGCAATCCTCCAGGTAGAGTCCAGTGACTTCATCAAGCCCCAGCTTGCAAGACCAATGGCCAAGTAACTTTCAGATTTGTTGGCTGAGTTGCAGAACAAGCTTCTTCAGAAACAAGTCAGGTATGTGGCGATGGTTATCAAAGTTGCATTTGTTAACCTATTCTTCTGCTTCCTGCTTTAAATTTTTTAAAATTAGGGGAGGGGAAATTATACATTGTATCTTAAACTCTCTTTACACCCGCAAGCTGTTTTGATGTTTGCAACTACAACCAGGATGATGGGACTATAAATATATATAAATAAAAGTACTGTGTGGTCTTTCTTAGGTGCTGATTTCATGCCAAGTTTCCTCAAACTAGGAAACACCAAGGACTATAATGATAATTCTCATATAGCTCCAGTATTTATTTCAGGGGAATTTCCCGCTGTAATTTCATGAAGGGTAAAGTCTACATCCATTGCCTGGTGGTCAGGATACGCAAACTTGTTCCCTGCATCCCACAGGAACAAAATCAGGGTATGAGATGTCCACCCCATTTCAGCTACCATAAGATGATATGCTCCTCCAATTAGAGAATGAAGGGGCTCCTCTTTCACACTGAAATGTTGGGGGAATTTTTCCTCTGTAGCAACCACTGAGAGCATTTATGGCTCTCTAGACTCAAAGGGGACGCGGGTGGCGCTGTGGGTAAAAGCATCAGCGCCTAGGGCTTGCCGATCGAAAGGTCGGCGGTTCGAATCCCCGCGGCGGGGTGCGCTCCCGCTGCTCGGTCCCTGCTCCTGCCAACCTGGCAGTTCGAAAGCACCCCGGGGTGCAAGTAGATAAATAGGGACCGCTTACTGGCGGGAAGGTAAACGCCGTTTCCGTGTGCTGCGCTGGCTCGCCAGATGCAGCTTTGTCACGCTGGCCACGTGACCCGGAAGTGTCTCCGGACAGCGCTGGCCCCCGGCCTCTTGAGTGAGATGGGCACACAAGTTCCCAGAAGAGGGAACACTCCACAAGGAAAGGAGTCAGAAAAAGGACGAGAGGCTGCCAGCTCTGCTGGCAAGGGGTGACATAGCTGGGCTCCTGAGCCTCACAGAAAGAATGTAGTTGGTCAAGGGAGCCGTGGACTCAAGAAAGTCCAAAACCTCTGGGCTAAGGGAAACCCAGCCAGATTGGGGGGGGGGGTATAAAAAGTAAGTTATTATTATAATTATTGGCATTTTCTCAAGTCTTTAAAAGTTGTTACACACACTTGTCTTGGCTGCTCACCTCCATGCAACACGTAAGGTGAGAAACTCTGTCGCAACAGTAAAATTAAGAACTGCCTTGCTTTGACTGGTTCCTGCCGCCGCTCATTTTTCTCTGACCGATCATGGATTTAGCCCCAACCCCAAGAAACCAGTAACTGAAAGGAGGTGGTTCATGGGAATTGAAGAGTATGCTTTCTGCATACGACACACCCACTGCCAAGCACCTCCATCTCACCTGCCCCCAACTCCATACCACCCCTCTCCTAAAACCCCAGTCTGTCACTGAGTCCTTCCCAGCAATAGAATTAGTCGTTCTGGAAGATTCCTAAAATGTTATTAATCCAGAGTTCAGAGTTCAGAATTCAAAGGTCCCAAATATAAAATAAACGTTCATAAATGTACACGGCAAACACATAAGTAAGTACAGGGGTTCAATCCTGTCAGCTTCTTTAGGAGACAACAAGAGTCTGCAAAGCAGGATACAAATAATAGAAAAAGTATTAAACTGTACATTTCAAAGAATATATATATCTATCACCCTAGTGTTGCATGGCATTAACATTTTCTAACCACTAGGCCACACGGACTCTCCTAGAACCTTGGCCCTGAGGCCGGGAATTCCAGGTTCCCAACTGCCGTTGCCTAGCAACGGAGCTTGGGACCGTTTGAGGTTCCTCAGTTCCTCAGCATCCTGAGGTGGGCAGAGGTGTGCCAACCTGTTGCGACAGAGTTTCTCACGTTGCACGGAGGTGAGGAGCCAGGACAAGTTTAAAGACTTGAGTATAGCGTCACGAAGAGTCGGAGACGACTAGACAGCAACAACAAATGGAGGTAAGTCTAGGTTGCCATGGCCAGGGGACCTAACCCTGGAACCTACTTGTATGAACTTTATTATGGTCACAGACCAGGATAAAAAAAAAAGAAAGAGCATATAAATAAAGTAGCAGTTAGGATTTATTTATTTTTAACCGATAACTGTTAGAGCAAATGAGGACAAAGAAACAGGCATAGGATAAAACTGTTTAATGGTCACTTTAAAATGTGAAGGTTCATTGTTGCTTCACAAGTTGTGTATGTCTTTAAGGGCCAGGGCAAGTAACGAAACCCACTCTTACAGCTGTGAAACATAGCAGGTTCTGCTGAGTTGTGTTAATCAAGCTGTGTCAGCAATTGGGTATAGTACCGTATTTTTCGCTCCATTGGACGCACTTTCCCCCCCTTAAAAAGTAAGGGGAAATGTCTGGGCGTCTTATGGAGCGAAGCCAGCAAGAGCCGCTGCTGCCGACAAGCTCTGCGCAGCTCTCCCTTTAAAGCAAGAGCTGTGTAGAGTGTGTCTGCGGCTCTGGCTGGCTTTACAGGGAGGCGGGTCTGTCCCTCCTTCCGGCTCATTGTAAAGCCAGCAAGAGCCGCGGCTGCTGAGCTGAGGCGGGGAGGAGGGAGGGAAGGGGATTCCGTGGGTCCCTCCCTCCTCCGTGGCTCCCTTTGAAGCAGCAAAGTGGGAGGGAAGCCGCTTACACCTGTGTAAGCAGCTCCTCTCCCACTTTCCTGCTTCAAAGCAACCACGGAGGAGGGAAGGAAGGGACCCATGGATCCTCTTCGCTGCTCGAGGCTGCAGCGGATTCCCTCCTCCCGGGCTTAATAATGTATATATGTCAAGGGCTTTGAGATGCATATAAAATCAGGCTCAGCATTATTAACTGGACTTAGATAAGCCATGGTTCCCCTTCCTTCCCTCCTCTGAGGCTCGCTTTAAAGCAGCAAAGTGGACAGGAGCCACCCGCTTTGCTGCTTTAAATAGTTGAGTCCAACATTTGATTCAGAATATTTTTTTTCATGTTTTCCTCCTCTAAAAACTCTCTGTCTTCTGTCTCCTCTGCCCAGGAGGACTCTCCTGTGTGAGGGTCTGAATAGTTTAGTACAACATTTTATTCAGAATATTTTTTTTCATGTTTTCCTCCTCTAAAAACTCTCTGTCTGAGGGCCCTGCTCTTGCCGCTTACCACCTACCTGGCCCAGGCCTGAAGCCTCACAGGGACTGCTGCGCTCTGCTGCCCAGGAGGACTCTGCTCTTGCCGCTTACCATCTACCTGGCCCGGGGCGGGGCCTGAAGCCTCATAAGGACTGCTGCGCTCTGCTGCCCAGGAGGACTCTCCTGTGTGAGTGAGGGCCCTGCTCTTGCCGCTTACCACCTACCTGGTCCAGGCCTGAAGCCTCACAGGGACTGCTGCGCTCTGCTGCCCAGGAGGACTCTGCTCTTGCCGCTTACCATCTACCTGGCCCGGGGCGGGGCCTGAAGCCTCATAAGGACTGCTGCGCTCTGCTGCCCAGGAGGACTCTCCTGTGTGAGTGAGGGCCCTGCTCTTGCCGCTTACCACCTACCTGGCCCGGGCCTGAAGCCTCACAGGGACTGCTGCGCTCTGCTGCCCAGGAGGACTCTCCTGTGTGAGTGTCTGAGGGCCCTGCTCTTGCCGCTTACCATCTACCTGGCCCGGGGCGGGGCCTGAAGCCTCATAAGGACTGCTGCGCTCTGCTGCCCAGGAGGACTCTCCTGTGTGAGTGTCTGGGGGCCCTGCTCCTTCCTGCCACTTACCACCTGGCCCAGGGCAGGGCCTGACGGGCCTCACTAGGACAGTTGCTGTTACTGCTGGAGGGGTGCAGAGTGCTTTTAAAATGTTTTAAAATTTTTCTTTTGAATTTTTTGCATGTGGGGTGGGGTGGGATGGATGTTTATTGGGCCTGGGAATTTGTTTGATTTTATCTTTTTGTAATTTTTATTAAAAGACTGATAACAACACTAGGACAGTCTCCCAATGTGTAAATTGTTCTCTAGTTTGATTGGGGGTCTTGACACCTGGGGCTCCAGCTATTCACACCCACCTAGTGTTGTTATCAGTCTTTTAATTACCTGGTGATGTGCATCTGTGAAACATGCCAGGAAAGGGGTGAGCCCTTTGATCCAGGTTCTGGGAACTTAATGAGCTCAGCTGTCACAAGTTAAAATTATTAGCCCATAAGCTGGTCACTGGTGAATTTGAATGTAATCAAGAATTGTGATTGGGTCTGGGTTCTGGTTCCACGTGAGATTTGTGAATAAAGATCCTAAGAATGGCTGAGAAAGCGCCCTCTGCAACCTGCCATTCGCCCGGCTGTTAGCGGACCACCGTCCTGTGTCTCTTTGTAAGGGAGATTCCTGCTGACTACTGAAAGATGTTGAAACTATCCTATCTCTGTCTTTGTTCTTAGAAGTGAGTATCTTAGTTAGCTATATTAAACAATGTCTTTATTTTATCTGCCTGCAAGATACAAAAGATGTGCCTGCTTTTTAAGCATGTTAACTTTGTGTTTTTTTAAATAAATTTTTAAAATAGAATCTTTTGTCTTATGTGCCAATCTGAGGGAAAATCGAAATCCAACGCCTGACTACTTGGTTACGCTATACCTGATGAATTTCTGCCTGCAAGTTTGTGGAAGCAGCTTGCAGAGTGGGGCAACTGGTAACAAAGGAGCATAGTCTTCTCCCTTGGACTGTGCCTCCGGGTGCCCTGAGACGGAGTGGTGGCAGCATTACCATTTCTGTGGCGTTTTGTTTTGTCAAAAAGTAAATGGCTGCTGGCCTCCGTTCCAGAAACCTGACCCACATGGAGGGTAAGGGCAGGTGAGGGAGGGGCGAGTGGCCGGAGCCCCTTTACTACAACCTTGTTTCTAAATTTATTGTTTTGCATTGTTTTAATTGTCTGTTTTAACCATATTTGCACAGCAGTTTATAATAATGATAATGATAATGATAATAATAATTCATACCCCGCCCATCAGGCTGGGCTTCCCCAGCCACTCTGGGCGGCTTCCAAAAGAATATTAAAATACTGGATTGTTTCAAGAAGTGGCAGAGAGATATTTCTAGATTTGTCTGGTGTCAGCATGCTTGTGTTGTTCACTTGTGTTCCTTTGGTGGTGAGAGAGGTTGGGGTTGGCCTAGGGTGTGATTGTTTGTTTGTGATTGGCTGTGGTGATCTTTGTTTTCGTGTGTGAGTGAGGTGGGTGGGTGTTTTGGATCAGGTTAGCCATATTGATTTGTATGCTGTTGGTGGATTATTGTCATTGTCCTGTTGGGCTGTGTATGTGATAAAGGGGAGCCATACCGGGGTGAAGGTGGCTTCTTCTGTTTGTTCCCGTGTCAGTTTCAGTTTATTAGTTAATTTTTCTAGTAGGGCTGTTTCCCATACTATTTGGTACCATTGGTCCATGCTTACTCCTGACAGGTCTCTCCAGTGTCTGGTCATGGTGTTTCTGGCTGCTGAAAGTAGGTGGGTTATGAGTTCTTTGTGGTGTAAATGGGCATTGTTGTCTTGGAAGATGTTTAGTAGGGCCAATTCTGGGGTCATGTCTTTGCTCAGGTGCACCACAGGTTGCCAACTTCTCTCATTGTCCCCTTGGAACAAAGCTTCTCCTAATCCTATTTGACTGGCATTGGTTTGCATTTCAAAAGGACGTCAAAATCACCCACAAACTTACAAGGGCTTGTGTTAACAACTCAGCGGCTTGCTTGAATTGGTGTAAGAGCCATTCCAGTACACACTGGATTTCTGCTCCCAAGCCCAATCTAAATCCGAAATCACTCACTTCTCCTTGAGCAAACTGACATTTATACATTTTAACGGTCAGGTTTGCATCTTGCCATTGGGCCAAAGCTCTCTGCACATGCTTAAGGTGTTCTGGCCATGACTTAGAAAAAATTAACTCAACTTCTTCCAATCCCTCCCATCTCCCTCTGAGCATGGACAAAGGATTTTCTAGGAGCTTGCCAAAAGCTGGCGGGTCTGACACAAACTCTGGGCTCCTTGAGTAAATCTCAACCAAAATTCCTAACAGATTTCGAACACAGAGGTGGGGTAGGATGGAATCCCAATCAAACCTAAAAACACTTTTACTCATAACATAACCACACTGTTTCCTAGGACTAAAGTTCTGTAAAAGACCCACCAAATCCCATTTCTTCTCCACACAAACATTTGCATTACAAAACCTTTTTTGAAAAATAATAAACATATCGACTGGGTCTTTAAAGTCCTTGAGCTGTGGATAGAAAAACTCTTTTTCAGGCACAAAAGGGGTAAACTCTATTGTGCAAAGAGACTTTTCCGCAGTTTCTAAATGACCTAGGAGAGAGTGACCAAATCTCTGCTTTACTTCAAACGCGGCCAAATCTCCCACCATGGCAGAGGACTCTAAACTCTCCACAGCGGCTTGGCTGGGCTGAGCTGGCTCCCCTTTCTCTTCTTGCCTCTCAGCTTTTGGCTGACAGGACACGCTTGCATCTTTCACAGTCTGCGTCGCTAGGGGGGTCGCTGCAAGCTGCTGGAAAGGAACTGTAGATTTCAAAACCCCTTCCCCCAAAGTCAGGTTTGCACAAACTTGGAGTTCAGGGACTGGAACAGATTGGGGAATTAAATTTCCACCACTAGGATTACTCTTCCGAAAATCGGACTGGTTCAGCTGGGACAAAACTAAGTCTTTTGGCAGTCACAATATCAGAGTCTATGCTTCGAAAGGAAGGCACAACAATTTGATGAAGGTGAACACTGGGAGGTGTGCTAGACACTGAGGTGGGCCAGTTAACACCAGGGGTGGGAGTGCGTATTAAGCCATCCTCTTCCCAACCGATTTCTCAGGAACAGCAGTTCCAGTGGTTTTGGGAGTTATAGCATCAGGTGCCCAACATTCCCTCAGCCCTCAAACCTTGAGGTGTTGTTCCCCAGTTTCCCATCCCCTGTACCTGGGTGGGTAAGACCTTGATGGAAAAAGAGTTCACCGCAAGTTGTTGTTGGTAAACCTTAAATCCCCAATCGTTCCCCACCAGGACAGGACTTTTGCACACTTCAGGATCATGTACTATAGTTAGGTGGTTTCCATAGTACCCCTTATACGATACTGGAACAATGGCAGTAGGTTGAAAAATCTCATTCACACCATAGGGGCTAATCTTTAAGGGGTTAGCCTGCATCTGTATGGGCAAAACCAAATCTCTGGGTACACTGGTAATGTCAGACCCAGTGTCTCGGAAAGAGTTCACAGCAATTCCGTTGATCTCAATGGGGGCTGTAAACTTTGAATTAGCCCACTTCACATCAGGCACACTTGGAGCAGCACCAGGACTCACAGGTCCCACAATAACTGCACTTGAAGTGGCTACAGCTGGTTTGGAAACTATAGCGTCAGGAGCTGCCCCACCCTTCCCCTCCGGGACTGGGCTTTCCCTAGTTCCTGATTTTTGCTGTTCCGCTTCCCAATCTTCCTCCGGTTGCTAGATCATGCGCACCGCAGGAATCGAAGTCAAAACTGGAGGCTTCTTTTCACTTAATTGGGGGCAAACTGCTTTTATATGCCCCGGTTTCTGTGGCACCCTTTGGTGCCTTGAATGATGGTCAAGGGTGCCGTGAGTAACACTGGCCTCTGTCCCTCTTTCTCCCCCCCCCCCATCCCTTCTGGCATCTCTGCCTCCCAAAGGCTTGTGCAGCTGTTTGTTGCAGCACCCCTGGCTACAAGCTCCCCAGGCGAACGGTGCCTCTGGAGCTGGCCAGGGGGTGCTTCCCAGGCCCCTGTGGGGCAGCGTGAGGAGGCAGCTCTCTTTAGGGAAGGGGCGACACCCGCGGCTGTCCAGAGGACTCCGAAGGAGAGGGGAGAGGAGAAGAGGGAACACTCCACAAGGAAAGGAGTCAGAAAAAGGACAAGAGGCTGCCAGCTCTGCTGGCAAGGGGTGACGTAGCTGGGCTCCTGAGCCTCACAGAAAGAATGTAGTTGGTCAAGGGAGCCGTGGACTCAAAAAAGTCCAAAACCTCTGGGCTAAGGGAAACCCAGCCAGATTGGGGGGGGTATAAAAAGTAAGTTATTATTATAATTATTGGCATTTTCTCAAGTCTTTAAAAGTTGTTACACACACTTGTCTTGGCTCCTCACCTCCATGCAACATGTAAGGTGAGAAACTCTGTCGCAACAGTAAAATTAAGATCTGCCTTGCTTTGACTGGTTCCTGCCGCCGCTCATTTTTCTCTGACCGATCATGGATTTAGCCCCAAGCCCAAGAAACCAGTAACTGAAAGGAGGTGGTTCATGGGAATTGAAGAGTATGCTTTCTGCATACGACACACCCACTGCCAAGCACCTCCATCTCACCTGCCCCCAACCCCATACCACCCTCTCTCCTAAAACCCCAGTCTGTCACTGAGTCCTTCCCAGCAATAGAATTAGCTGTTCTGGAAGATTCCTAAAATGTTATTAATCCAGAGTTCAGAGTTCAGAATTCAAAGGTCCCAAATATAAAATAAACGTTCATAAATGTACACGGCAAACACATAAGTAAGTACAGGGGTTCAATCCTGTCAGCTTCTTTAGGAGACAACAAGAGTCTGCAAAGCAGGATACAAATAATAGAAAAAGTATTAAACTGTACATTTCAAAGAATATATATATATATATCACCCTAGTGTTGCATGGCATTAACATTTTCTAACCACTAGGCCACACGGACTCTCCTAGAACCTTGGCACTCAGGCCGGGAATTCCATGTTCCCAACTGCCGTTGCCTAGCAACGGAGCTTGGGACCATTTGAGGTTCCTCAGTTCCTCAGCATCCTGAGGTGGGCAGAGGTGTGCCAACCTGTTGCGACAGAGTTTCTCACGTTGCACGGAGGTGAGGAGCCAGGACAAGTTTAAAGACTTGAGTATAGCGTCACGAAGAGTCGGACAACAACAACAACAAATGGCGTACCAAAGACTCCTGGAGGTAAGTCTAGGTTGCCATGGCCAGGGGACCTAACCCTGGAACCTACTTGTATGAACTTTATTATGGTCACAGACCAGGATAAAAAGAAAGAAAGAGCATATAAATAAAGTAGCAGTTAGGATTTATTTATTTTTAACCGATAACTGTTGGAGCAAATGAGGACAAAGAAACAGGCATAGGATAAAACTGTTTAATGGTCACTTTAAAATGTGAAGGTTCATTGTTGCTTCACAAGTTGTGTATGTCTTTAAGGGCCAGGGCAAGTAACGAAACCCACTCTTACAGCTGTGAAACATAGCAGGCTCTGCTGAGTTGTGTTAATCAAGCTGTGTCAGCAATTGGGTATAGTACCGTATTTTTCGCTCCATTGGACGCACTTTTTTCCCCTTAAAAAGTAAGGGGAAATGTCTGTGCGTCGTATGGAGCGAAGCCAGCAAGAGCCGCTGCTGCCGACAAGCTCTGCGCAGCTCTCCCTTTAAAGCAAGAGCTGTGTAGAGTGTGCCTGCGGCTCTGGCTGGCTTTACAGGGAGGCGGGTCTGTCCCTCCTTCCGGCTCATTGTAAAGCCAGCAAGAGCCGCGGCTGCTGAGCTGAGGCGGGGAGGAGGGAGGGAAGGGGATTCCGTGGGTCCCTCCCTCCTCCGTGGCTCCCTTTGAAGCAGCAAAGTGGGAGGGAAGCCGCTTAAACCCGTGTAAGCAGCTCCTCTCCCACTTTCCTGCTTCAAAGCAACCACGGAGGAGGGAAGAAGGGGACCCATGGATCCTCTTCGCTGCTCGAGGCTGCAGCGGATTCCCTCCTCCCGGGCTTAATAATGTATATATGTCAAGGGCTTTGAGATGCATATAAAATCAGGCTCAGCATTATTAACTGGACTTAGATAAGCCATGGTTCCCCTTCCTTCCCTCCTCTGAGGCTCGCTTGAAAGCAGCAAAGTGGACAGGAGCCACCCGCTTTGCTGCTTTAAATAGTTGAGTCCAACATTTGATTCAGAATATTTTTTTTCATGTTTTCCTCCTCTAAAAACTCTCTGTCTTCTGTCTCCTCTGCCCAGGAGGACTCTCCCGTGTGAGGGTCTGGGGGCCCTGCTCCTTCCTGCCACTTACCACCTGGCCCAGGGCAGGGCCTGACGGGCCTCACTAGGACAGTTGCTGTTACTGCTGGAGGGGTGCAGAGTGCTTTTAAAATGTCTTGAAAATTTTCTTTTGAATTTTTTGTAGGTGGGGTGGGGTGGGATGGATGCTTATTGGTCCAACGCCTGACTACTTGGTTACGCTATACCTGATGAATTTCTGCCTGCAAGTCTGTGGAAGCAGCTTGCAGAGTGGGGCACAAAGGAGCATAGTCTTCTCCCTTGGACTGTGCCTCCGGGTGCCCTGAGACGGAGTGGTGGCAGCATTACCATTTCTGTGGCGTTTTGTTTTGTCAAAAAGTAAATGGCTGCTGGCCTCCGTTCCAGAAACCTGACCCACATGGAGGGTAAGGGCAGGTGAGGGAGGGGAGAGTGTCCGGAGCCCCTTTACTACAACCTTGTTTCTAAATTTATTGTTTTGCATTGTTTTAATTGTCTGTTTTAACAATATTTGCACAGCAGTTTATAATAATAATAATAATAATGATAATAATATATAATAATAATAATTTATACCCCGCCCACCTGGCTGGGCTTCCCTAGCCACTCTGGGCGGCTTCCAAAAGAATATTAAAATACTGGATTGTTTCAAGAAGTGGCAGAGAGATATTTCTAGATTTGTCTGGTGTCAGCGTGCTTGTGTTGTTCACTTGTGTTCCTTTGGTGGTGAGAGAGGTTGGGGTTGGCCTAGGGTGTGATTGTTTGTTTGTGATTGGCTGTGGTGATCTTTGTTTTCGTGTGTGAGTGAGGTGGGTGGGTGTTTTGGATCAGGTTAGCCATATTGATTTGTATGCTGTTGGTGGATTATTGTCATTGTCCTGTTGGGCTGTGTATGTGATAAAGGGGAGCCATACCGGGGTGAAGGTGTCTTCTTCTGTTTGTCCCCGTGTCAGTTTCAGTTTATTAGTTAATTTTTCTACTAGGGCTGTTTCCCATACTATTTGGTACCATTGGTCCATGCTTACTCCTGACAGGTCTCTCCAGTGTCTGGTCATGGTGTTTCTGGCTGCTGAGAGCAGGTGGGTTATGAGTTCTTTGTGGTGTAAATGGGCATTGTTGTCTTGGAAGATGTTTAGTAGGGCCAATTCTGGGGTCATGTCTTTGCTCAGGTGCACCACAGGTTGCCAACTTCTCTCACTGTCCCCTTGGAACAAAGCTTCTCCTAATCCTATTTGACTGGCATTGGTTTGCATTTCAAAAGGAGGTTGCTGGTCAGGGGCTAGAATCACCCACAAACTTACAAGGGCTTGTGTTAACAACTCAGCGGCTTGCTTGAATTGGTGTAAGAGCCATTCCAGTACACACTGGATTTCTGCTCCCAAGCCCAATCTAAATCCGAAATCACTCACTTCTCCTTGAGCAAACCGACATTTATACATTTTAACGGTCAGGTTTGCATCTTGCAATTGGGCCAAAGCTCTCTGCACATGCTTAAGGTGTTCTGGCCATGACTTAGAAAAAATTAACTCAACTTCTTCCAATCCCTCCCATCTCCCTCTGAGCATGGACAAAGGATTTTATAGGAGCTTGCCAAAAGCTGGCGGGTCTGACACAAACTCTGGGCTCCTTGAGTAAATCTCAACCAAAATTCCTAACATATTTCGAACACAGAGGTGGGGTAGGGGAAAGTAAGGGGAAATGTCTGTGCGTCTTATGGAGCGAAGCCAGCAAGAGCCGCTGCTGCCGACAAGCTCTGCGCAGCTCTCCCTTTAAAGCAAGAGCTGTGTAGAGTGTGCCTGCGGCTCTGGCTGGCTTTACAGGGACTGCCGTCTGTCCCTCCTTCCGGCTCATTGTAAAGCCAGCAAGAGCCGCGGCTGCTGAGCTGAGGCGGGGAGGAGGGAGGGAAGGGGATTCCGTGGGTCCCTCCCTCCTCCGTGGCTCCCTTTGAAGCAGCAAAGTGGGAGGGAAGCCGCTTACACCCGTGTAAGCAGCTCCTCTCCCACTTTCCTGCTTCAAAGCAACCACGGAGGAGGGAAGAAGGGGACCCATGGATCCTCTTCGCTGCTCGAGGCTGCAGCGGATTCCCTCCTCCCGGGCTTAATAATGTATATATGTCAAGGGCTTTGAGATGCATATAAAATCAGGCTCAGCATTATTAACTGGACTTAGATAAGCCATGGTTCCCCTTCCTTCCCTCCTCTGAGGCTCGCTTTAAAGCAGCAAAGTGGACAGGAGCCACCCGCTTTGCTGCTTTAAATAGTTGAGTCCAACATTTGATTCAGAATATTTTTTTTCATGTTTTCCTCCTCTAAAAACTCTCTGTCTTCTGTCTCCTCTGCCCAGGAGGACTCTCCCGTGTGAGTGCCTGGGGGCCCTGCTCCTTCCTGCCACTTACCACCTGGCCCAGGGCAGGGCCTGACGGGCCTCACTAGGACAGTTGCTGTTACTGCTGGAGGGGTGCAGAGTGCTTTTAAAATGTCTTTAAAATTCTCTTTTGAATTTTTTGTAGGTGGGGTGGGGTGGGATGGATGCTTATTGGTCCAACGCCTGACTACTTGGTTACGCTATACCTGATGAATTTCTGCCTGCAAGTCTGTGGAAGCAGCTTGCAGAGTGGGGCACAAAGGAGCATAGTCTTCTCCCTTGGACTGTGCCTCCGGGTGCCCTGAGACGGAGTGGTGGCAGCATTACCATTTCTGTGGCGTTTTGTTTTGTCAAAAAGTAAATGGCTGCTGGCCTCCGTTCCAGAAACCTGACCCACATGGAGGGTAAGGGCAGGTGAGGGAGGGGAGAGTGGCCGGAGCCCCTTTACTACAATCGTGGCCCAAAAACGTGGTTTCGAAGCACGGATCCTCATGGATCCTCACGCTTTTTGCATTAGGCCACACCTAAATCACTGTCAAATCACACATCATGGCCAGGGGCACAGCATCCACCACAAAAAACTAAGATCTACGGCTTCCTGGCCACTCCATGGCCCAAAAACGTGGTTTTGAATCACAGATCCTCATGGATCCTCACTCTTTTTGCATTGGGCCAACCAAAACTCACTGTCAAATCACATATCATAGCCAGGTTCACAGCCTGCACCACAAAAAATTCGGATCCACACCTGCCTGGCCATACTGTGGCCCAAAAACGTGGTACCGAAGCATGGATCCTCATGGATCCTCATGATTTTTGCACTGGATCAGCCCAAAGTCACCATCAGATCAAACATCTTGGGCATGGGCACAGCATCCACCACAAAAATTACGGATCCATGGCTTCCTGGCCACTCCATGGCCCAAAAACGTGGTTCTGAACCACGGATCCTCATGGATCTTCACGCTTTTTACATTGGGGCACCCCAAACTCACTGTCAAATCACACATCATGGCCAGGGGCACAGCCTGCAACACAAAAAATTGAGATCCACGGCTTCCTGGCCATACCGTGGGCCAAAAACGTGGTTTCGAAGCACGGATCCTCATGGATCCTCACACTTTTTGCACTAGATCAGCCCAAATTCACCGTCATATCACACATCATGGCGAGGGGCACAGCCTGCACCACAAAAAACTGAGATCCACGGTTTCCTGGCTACACCATGGCCCAAAAACGTGGTTTCGAAGCACGGATCCTCATGGATCCTCACGCTTTTTGCATTGGGCCAACACAAACTCACCATCAAATCACACATCAATGTCCAGGGGCACAGCCTGCACAACAAAAATCACGGATCAATGGCTTCCTGGCGACACCGTAGCCCAAAAACGTGGTTTTGAAGCACGGATCCTCATGGATCCTCACACTTTTTGCACTAGATCAGCCCAAATTCACCGTCATATCACACATCATGGCGAGGGGCACAGCCTGCACCACAAAAAACTGAGATCCACGGTTTCCTGGCTACACCATGGCCCCAAAACGTGGTTTCGAAGCACGGATCCTCATGGATCCTCACGCTTTTTGCATTGGGCCAAACCAAACTCACTGTCAAATCACATATCATGTCCAGGGGCACAGCCTGCACCACAAAAAACTAGTATCCACGGCTTCCTAGTCATACCACAGCTCAAAAATGTGGTTTTGAAGCATGGATCCTCATGGATCCCAACACCTTTCGCCTTGGGCCAGCCTAAACTCACCATCAAATCACACATCGTAGCCAGGGGCACAGCCTGCACCACAAAAAACTCGGATCCACGGCCTCCTGGCAACTCCATAGCCCAAAAACGTGGTTTTGAAGCACGGATCCTCATGGATCCTCACGCTTTTTGCATTGGGCCAACCCAAAGTCACTGTCAAATCACACATCAATGTCCAGGGGCACAGCCTGCACCACAAAAATCACGGATCCATGGCTTCCTGGCGACATCGTAGCCCAAAAACGTGGTTTTGAAGCACAGATCCTCATGGATCCTCACACTTTTTGCACTGGGCCACCCCTAAATCACTGTCAAATCACACTTCATGCCATGGGGCACAGCTTGCATCGCAAAAAATTCGGATCCACGAGTTCCTGGCCATACCGTGGCCCAAAAACGTGGTTTCAAAGCATGGATCCTCATGGATCCTCACACATTTTCCAGTGGGCCAACCCAAACTCACCATCAAATCACACATCAATGTCCAGGGGCACAGCCTGCACCACAAAAATCACGGATCCATGGCTTCCTGGCGACACCGTAGCCCAAAAACGTGGTTTTGAAGCATGGATCCTCATGGATCCTCACACTTTTTGCACTAGATCAGCCCAAACTCACCGTCAAATCACACATCATGCCCAGGGGCATAGCTTGCACCGCAAAAAACTCGGATCCATGGGTTCCTGGTCATACCATGGCCCAAAAACGTGCTTTTGAAGCACGGATCCTCATGGATCATCACGCTTTTTGCATTGGGCCAATCCAAACTCACCGTCAAATCACACATCATGGCCATGGGCACAGCCTGCACCACAAAAAAACTCGGATCCACGGCTTCCTGGCCACTCCATGGCCCCAAAACATGGTTTTGAAGCACGGGTCCTCATGGATCATCACACTTTTTGCATTGGGGAACCCCAAATTCGCCCTTTGTTCAAGTATCTTTTTTCAAAAATAACCACAGATCTGACCACAAACATCATGGATCTACTGCTTCATGGCCCTGGCCAGATGCTACCCTGGATATATTGGCCAATTTTATGGTGGGTGTGCTGTGATGGAGGAAACGGAGTCGGCTGAATCTCTATCCATTAAAGATGGGCGCCCAATGGCTGGGCCAGAATGATTTCAGTTCTGTTTCCCAGCTCCCAGCTCTTCACCTGTAGCTGCCATCAGGAGTCCCTTTGTGATCCTGGATGCTTCTGTCTCTATGGAGGCATTGGTCACAAATGTAGCCAAACTGGAATTTTTGAATCTATGTCAGGTTAGGCAATCGGTACCAAAGTTGGAAACAGAACTGTTAGATCCCAAAACTAAGATACTTTCAAGAATGTATAACTTGCTGTTAAAATGGAATACTCAGGATGAAACGGTGAAATCTGCTATGATTAAATGGGCACAAGATGTTGGACATAACATTATGTTTGCTGACTGGGAACAGTTGTGGACCACAGGTATGAAATTTACGGCATGTAATGCCTTAAGAGAGAATATTATGAAAATGATATACAGGTGGTACATGACACCAGTCAAGCTTGCAAAAATCTATCATTTGCCCGATAACAAATGTTGGAAATGTAAAGAAACTGAAGGTACATTCTTTCACCTTTGGTGGACGTGCCCAAGGATTAAGGCTTTCTGGGAGATGATCTATAATGAAATGAAAAAGGTATTTAAATACACCTTCCTGAAGAAACCAGAGGCCTTTCTCCTGGGCATCGTAGGCCAATTGGTGCCAAAGAAGGATAGAACTTTCTTTATGTATGCCACGACAGCAGCAAGAATACTTATCGCAAAGTATTGGAAGACACAAGATCTACCCACCCTGGAAGAATGGCAGATGAAGGTGATGGACTATATGGAACTGGCGGAAATGACCGGCAGAATCCGAGACCAGGGAGAAGAGTCGGTGGAAGAAGACTGGAAGAAATTTAAAGACTATTTGCAGAAATACTGTAAAATAAATGAATGTTAAGATGATGTTGGATTGAAAATACGCGGTATTGGTAAAAAGATTAATAAGAATATGTAAATACGGATTGATAATGTTGGAAATACATAATTATAATAGGTTAAGATATTGAGTAAAGATAAATGATAGAGGGTAAGGATTTGCTGAAATGATTTTTAAACGGGAATACAAAAAGGGGAGGTGTGAGGAGGTCAAGGAAATAAGGAAATGAGCTGAAAGATATTGAAAAATGGATTTATTTTTTAATCTTCCTTTTCTTCTTTCTTTCTAGTTATTAGTTTTTTTCTTTTATATTCCCTTTTTCTATGTGTGTTTTTTGAGTTAATTTTTGTTTTAAAATTTATTTATTCTGTAAACTTATGATTTCTGTAAATTTTATTTTGTAAACTTATGTTTTGTGTAAAACCTCAATAAATATTTCTTTAAAAAAAATAATAGCATCAGGGCACAGTCCTTCAATGGCTGCGCTCGTTTCTCTCTGGTCGGGGACAGAGGGTGGCGCTTGGGGGGGAATTGTCATCGTGCCACTCCTTGGTGTGTGGAGTGCCACAGGGTGCGATTCTCTCCCCGATGCTTTTTAACATCTTTATGCGCCCCCTCGCCCAGCTGGTCCGGAGTTTTGGGCTGGGTTGCCATCAGTATGCCGATGACACCCAACTCTATCTGTTGATGGATGGCCATCCTGACTCGGCCCCAGACACACTGACCAGATGTCTGGAAGCTGTGGCTGGATAGTTACATGGGAGCCGGTTGAAGTTAAATCCTTCGAAGACAGAGGTCCTCTGGCTGGGACGGGGCGATATGGGATTGAGGGGGCAACTCCCATCTCTTGCGGGGGTGCAATTAGTGCCAGCATCGTCCGTTAAGAGTTTGGGTATAATCTTTGATACCTCCTTCTCTATGGAGGCGCAGATTACAGCTATAACAAAGGCGGCATTTTTTCTTCTCCGCCAAGCTAAGCAGTTGGCTCCTTATCTCTCTCACCCTGACCTAGCCACTGTGATCCACGCGACGGTCGCCTCCAGACTGGATTATTGTAACTCGCTCTACGTGGGGCTGCCCTTGAGACTGACCCAGAAACTCCAGCGGGTGCAGAATGTCGCGGCGAGACTCCTTATGGGGTCTTCGCTGAGAGATCATATTCATCCGGTACTATACCAGCTGCACTGGCTCCCGGTGGAGTACAGGATCAGGTTTAAGGTGCTGATTTTAACCTTTAAAGCCCTATACGGCCTAGGACCCTTGTGCCCAAGGGACCGCCTCTCCTGGTATGTCCCACAGAGAAATTTACGGTCTGCAAATAAAAACATCCTGAAGATCCCAGGCCACAGAGAGGTTAGGCTGGCCTCAACTAGAGCCAGGGCTTTCTCGGCTGCGGCCCCGATCTGGTGGAACGCTCTGTCACAAGAGACTAGGGCCCTGCAGGACCTGACATCTTTCCGCAGGGCCTGCAAGACAGAGCTGTTCCACCAGGCCTTTGGTCAGGGCGCAGCCTGACCCCCTCCTCTGGCAATCTGCACAGAATTTTGCTTAATGGTTGCCATCAATTTGATTTTAATTAATTTTATAATGAATGTTTTTAGAATGTTGGATTATTCTGTTTGTTGTTAGCCGCCCTGAGCCCAGCTTTGGCTGGGGAGGGCAGGATATAAATAAAAATTTATTATTATTATTATTATTGAGTTCTTCAAAGCCACACACACCTTCAGCTGAAAGCCAAAGTTCAAAGTTCTGGGCCATTTTCGCAGAATACACAGCAATGCTGTCTGAGGGACCAGACTTATCCCCCTTTCAGAAAGCCCTCCGATAGTTCTCAGGATGAAGTCCATGCCTTTGCATAACTAATTTTTTATTTTTATTTTTTTATAATTTTTTTATTAAAGTTTTGAAATTTTTATAACAACAAAACAAAACAATACAGTAATACAAAAAAATAAAAAATAAAAACAAGTATAATTTCAACCCTTATTTTCTTATAACTTACTTCCCCGACTTCCTCATACCTCCCCTTTCTGTATTCCAATTTCTAATTTATTATTCAGCAAATCCTTTCCCTTGTTTTTCATTTAATTTTTAACCTTTCTTTTCTTTTTTACTTATCCATTACAGCTGGAAACCACATATTTTCTAAACCAACGTCATTCTTACATTCATTAATTTTACAATATTTCTTAAGATAGTCCTTGAATTTCTTCCAATCTTCTTCCGCTGTCTCTCTTCCCTGGTCTTGGATTCTGCCAGTCATCTCTGCCAGTCCCATATAGTCTATCACCTTCATCTGCCATTCTTCCAAGGTGGGTAGGTCTTGTGTCTTCCAATACTTTGTGATGAGTATTCTTGCTGCTGTTGTGGCATACATAAAGAAAGTTCTATCCTTCTTTGGCACCAATTGGCCGACAATACCCAAGAGAAAGGCCTCTGGTTTCTTCAGAAAGGTATATTTAAATACCTTTTTCAATTCATTATATATCATTTCCCAGAACGCCTTAATCTTTGGGCACATCCACCAAAGGTGAAAGAATGTACCTTCATTTTCTTTACATTTCCAACATTTGTTATCAGGCAAGTGATAGATTTTTGCAAGCTTGACTGGTGTCATGTACCACCTGTATATCATTTTCATAATATTCTCTCTTAAGGAATTACATGCCGTAAATTTCATACCTGTGGTCCACAACTGTTCCCAGTCAGCAAACATAATGTTATGACCAATATCCTGTGCCCACTTAATCACTGCTGATTTAACCGTTTCATCTTGTGTATTCCATTTCAACAGCAAGTTATACATTTTTGACAAGTGCATGACTAATTTTTTAAAGCGCTCATAGTCATGGATTTGGGATGAGGGGAGATGGCCCATCAATTCGGCTAGGTCTCCACAAATTAGGGAGCGCAAAATTGGCATGTACATTTTCAGGGACACCCCCATATCTCGGCAGGTTACTTCAAAAAGAGTCAGATAACTCAGAACATCAGTGGGGGGCTGATATTTCGGAAATGCCCCCCAGTTAAGGTTGCTCAAAGTTAGCCCCGGAGGAGACTGCCTGCCATTTTCTCCTCGTGGCTCCTCGTGACTGTAGTCATACCTTGGAACAGGATGTCGAGACGCTCATCCCTCCGGACGCAGGTGGTCCACCGCCGCGTATACACGCGAGGGTCTAGGGAGAAATTCCTCCTTCTTCTCCGCCGCGTACCATCGCACCGCTCCACCAGTTTCCCAAGCTCTTACTGGCGAGTAGACCCGTCCTGGGGTGGGGGAACGCCGTCTCACCGTTCTGCGAATGTCGCACGATGGACACTCTCGACGGTAGTCTCCCACAGACACTTCTTGCAGCTGCTGCGGCAGATCTTGATACTCATAAGCCATCCGGCTGACTCTCTGCCCCATAAGAATGGTTTTGCACCCACTCAACCGCATCGCCCTCTGAAAACTCCATCTCTTTAGGCTCTGCATAAACAAGATAGTTCCCTCTAGGACGTGTGGAGGCCATCCCAGCTTCCACTTCCTCACAAGGAGACAAGGGGTGGTTAACTGGCGCGCCCCTCTCTCTCTCCAAGTTGCAGGACTCTTGCCCACCCTTCCAAACAGTTCTTAAGGCGTCCACCAACTCTCTCTCCGACTCGGGATCTCCCGAAAACCAGGAGGCAGATTCCACTCTGGGACTTGGAGGTTGGGAGGGGGGGTTGTCTCTGAAGGAAGGGAACTGCCTTCTCCACCCGGACCCCATTCGTCCACAGTTCGCAAAGTGTATTCCTGGGGAGCCCCGGCTTCCATAATTCCTGACTATCTCTATCCCCCCCAAAAATAAAACGCCTTAGTACACAAAAGATTCGTGCCAATTTAAAATCAAAGTGCCTTTCTGCAGGGAAGTTCCATCCCACCGCTGCCACCATGTAGTAAAGGGGCTCCTTTACTAATAAAAATAATAATAAAATTTATTTATACCCCGCCCTCCCCAGCCAAGACTGGGCTCAGGGTGGCTAACAACCAATAATAAAAAAACGTTGATTAAAATACAATTTAAAAGATTAAGATACAACATTAAAACATTAGGATGCAGCCTCTTCACGGGAGGGAAAAGGAAATAGAAAGAGGGGGAGGGAATCAAACTGATTCTAAGCCAAAGGTCAGGTGGAACAACTCTGTCTTACAGACCCTGCGGAAAGAAATCAGATCCTGCAGGGCCCTGGTCTCATGAGACAGAGCGTTCCACCAGGCCGGAGCCAGTGTTGAGAAGGCCCTGGCTCTGGTTGAGGCTAATCTAACTTCCTTAGGGCCCGGGACCTCTAGGGTGTTGCTATATATGGACCTTAAGGTCCTCTGTGGGGCATACCAGGAGAGGCGGTCCCATAGGTACGAGGGTCCTAGGCTGTGAAGGGCTTTAAAGGTCAAAACCAGCACCTTAAATCTGACCCTGTACTCCACCGGGAAAAGCACTGGGTGAATATGCTCCCATGGCAGAGACCCCGTGAGGAGCCTCGCTGCAGCATTCTGCACCCGCTGGAGTTTCTGGGACAGCTTCAAGGGCAGCCCCGCGTAGAGCGAATTACAGTAGTCAAGCCTGGAGGTGACTATCGCATGGATCACTGTGGCCAGGTTGGGGCGGGTAAGGTAAGCGAAGGTGGAAAAATGTCACTTTGGCTGTTGTAACCTGCGTCTCCATGGAAAGGGAGGTGTCATGGATTACACCCAAACTCTTAACCGAAGGCTTCAATGAATAGAAGGATGAATAAGGTCTCTAAGGAAATGGAGGCCAGAGATTTTCAGTTTGTTTCCCAACCTACCTCGTCTGTGCTTTCCTGATGAACACAAAAACATGAATGGGTCTGATCCATTCTTCACATTCTGATGTTCCTGTTTCTCTTTTCTCATGGACAGGGAATTGATTTTGATGAAGATCAAATATCGGAAATCGGCCTGGAAGATGGGGAGGATCTTCCTCCAAGGTAATCCTGTGCTAATCCCCTCCCCCATAATCAATTGCTTTAAAAAAAACCCCGATCCATTTCTATGGTGGTGGTGCTTGGGGTCTTTGAAGGATGGGGGGCAATAAACCCTTTTGACAAAAGTGCTACTCCTGTCTCCCCTCAGCATCCCAACCACAGCTTCTCTGGATGCGGCTGATCTTCCTCCTGAAAGCGGCAGCAGGGACCAGCTGAACAACAGACTTATGGATTTCGTCGCAAGAATAAAGAGTGGGATGATCCGAAGGAAGGCGCTCCGAGATCTTTGCGCCTTCCTGCAGAAGATCCAGGAACATGTGAGTTGCGTGGCGAGTTCCCGCCTCCCCCACGGAAATAAAGACACAGGACACCAGTATTTTAGGTTAATGGGCAAAATTAGGCCACAACTTTATTGATTACAGGAATTGAGTGGTATTGGCTTAGGCATTGGTCCTATCGACTAACCGGCTTCAGCCTGATTGCTAGAAGACCGGCAAGGGTTAACCACCAGTAGGGGGAGTCCTGCTGATGTACATCAACTAGGAGCTCCCCCAGGGTCACCGCTCGGGGCGTGCCTTAGGCCCACACCTCCATAGGCTTCGGACAGGGCAACGCCCCACGGAATCCTTTACCGGACTACCCTTCGATATGGGGGAAGGTGATGGCGCTTCCTCCCCCCACTCATCTGCATAACAATACCCTTACCAATGCCTCACTGCCAATGCCGAGGAAGTTGTGACAATTTGCTACGAGGTAGGCAAAAAGCCAAATGGCTGGTGCCAATTTGCCAAGTGGAAAAAATTCCTGCCAGGCCCCTTGACGGCGACCAACCGAAGTCCATAGCAATGTCAAAGAGCCAAACCTAAAGGGTGGGGAAACCGGAGCAGCTGGGGCGCTGGGAGAAAGAGGGAAATCCTCAGCCGCGCCGGCCCTAAATAGCGCTGGCCACGCCTCCCGGGCCAGCCGATTGGCTGGCAAGGGAGATGACGCGCCCGAGGATTCCCTGCTCTCGCGGGGGCTGCAAGCCAGCCCCCGAGTACGTGGGGGGAGGGCATGAAGCCCACAACCCCACCTCCTCTCCAGCTCAGAAGTGGCTTTACTGAAGGGAAGCATTGCAACCATGCAGGGCTGTCAAGGCCTTCCGGCTGCTGCTTCTAGGCCCATCCTGCAAGGTGCCCAAGGGACGACCAGGCATCCCAGCACATACTCAATTTGGAGAACAGAGCTGGGCCATAGTGAGTAAAATGGCTGAGAAAAGAAGAAAAAAGCAAAGATTAGGAAAAGAGGGTTTAGGTTTAGGATGCTAAATGTTTTGGAATGTTTGGAATAAAAATGTTATAGGGAAAAATGGTGATCAGTCCCTTCTCTGGGTTTCTTCTCAGCCATCGGCAGTGATTCATGCATGCTCCTATGGCCAACTGGTGGCGATTTCCTGCCTTTGTGCATTGGATCCGGACCCGGAGAGCAGGCAGCGGGCAGCAGAGGCCCTCTGCCATCTTCTGCCCATCCTGCGGTGCAACAAAGGTAAGACTGGAAGAATGCATCCCAGCATGGGGTGGGGTGAGCAAGACCCAAACTAACCCTTTGGCTTTCCTTTGCAGAGACACTGGCAGGAACGTTAAGGAACCAAATGCTCATCATCGGAGCTGAGGAGGTCCTCGAATCCACCGGAGGACCGGTTCCTGAGCTGTTCGTGAATAATAGTTACTCTCTTGTCAGGGTAAGTCGCTGTCTCTCAAGCCACATGTTCTGGGTTCTGCAGAGGCAGCACCTGGGCTTTCTGCTCCCCAGCCCTGCCCTGTGGGCATCTCTGACCTTCCTCTCTCGCTTCAGGTCTTTGGCGCCTTTCTCCCTGCGGAGCAGCTCTTGGAGGCCATGTGCTTCCTGGCCAGAGACCTGGTTCTTGAGAGCAGCTTCGACCCCTTGGACATCTCCCACCTGCTGCTAGATTTCATCAAGCAGTTTGGCGGCACAAAAGTGAAGGTAAGGCGTCTTCAAAGGTAGGAGAGAAGAAGATTCTCCGCTTTGGTGTAGGGGAGGCAACCAATGCTCCCCAGGACCCTGAGTGGTACCTTGGAAGGAAGAGGCTGTGGTGGCACAGGTCAAGGGTCCCTCTTTCAATGAGGGATGGAGACAGCCCCGCTTCCTTGTACTCTCCAAGCAACCCTCTCCTTTTCTCTGACAGGTGGAGGTGCTGCTGGAGGCCTTCTATAAGATCGCCCAGGGGCCTACAGTGCAAGGCAGGAACATGGCCGTCTTCGCGTTCTCCATCTTGGCGCACCACCACCTGGACAAAGTGGTGCAATATCTCCTCCAGTTTCCCTTCGGGTAAGGAGCCCTCCAGGTTCTACTGGGCTAAGGGGGAGGTTGGCAAGCTGCAGGGCTTGCTCAGAAAGCCCTTGCTGCCATTTCCTCTCTCTGGAGCATGGCAGCAAGCAGAAGACTTGAATCTGACCATTGCTCTTCTTTTTGCATTCACAGAGACTGCGAGAGAATATGGAAGGAGGTTTTACCATCGGCCGATCCAGAAAAGCTGATCCATCTCATGGCCGAGCAGCTTGACCAAAGCCCCTTGGCGGAATCTGCCACCCAAGTGGTAAGGACCAACCACCTGCTTCCTGGCTTCCTTCTTCCCAGGGTAATATCGAGGGGTTCCTGTATTCTGCAGAAAAGCAGAGAAAGTGACTTGCACCCCTCTCTCTTCCAGCAACATCTCAGCAGCCTGTTGCACGCCATCCTCAGGATGGAGGACTACAAGGCAGCTGTGCGCCAGAACTTCCCACAGCTGCTGATCGCTCTCCTGGGGATGGTTGTCAACTTCCACTACTATCAGGAATTCCTCGGGTGAGTAGTGTGTTGCAAAGGGACCAATGGAGTCCTTTCCCCTTCAGCCTCGGGGGGTTTCCAGTCCAGCTTGCTTTTCCAAGGGAGGCTCTCCTTCAGGCGGCTGCTGGGGAAGGAATGTGAGTGTGTGCCAATGACCCTCCTGGTAAAACTGGCCTTGCTTTGGTTCCAGAGGGGCTAAGGAAGTTCTGCACCTCCTTCTTGGCACCACTGGAGAGCAAGTGGAGGCGGCCATCGTCGACCAACTTTTCTGCCGGGAGACTTTCAGCCAGGGGTTGTCTGCCATGGTGAGGTAAGAGGAAGAACGCGGTGACCTTCCCCAGTGGCCTGGCAAATGGAGCTGAAGGCACAGGATCGGACTGTGCCCGTTTGCTTCCTGCGGTGTCTTTCCCTTCCTTACCAAGATCTCCTTCTCCATTTCAGAGCCGTCGGAAAGCGAAGCTGGTGGATCCCTCCCATGGTGGAAAGCATCATCGCTGCTCTCGAGGACCAGGATTTTGCCGGGATGCCACAAGTCGCGGCAGCTATCTACATCGAGGTGAGGGGGACTGACGCGGGAGGAAATGGGTGCAGCAAGGAGGCCCTGGCTTGGTTTCTGCCGAGTGTTGGGCTACTTTGAGCCTAAGGACTGTTGCCTGTTTTAGTGCTCCTCAGAGTAGACCCATTGGATTTGATGTACATGGCAAACTTTGGTCCATTCACTTCAGTGGGCTTGCTCTGTGCAGAATTGCAAATGGTGGGCAAAAGGAGAACCTGCCTCAGCCTCTTATCCCTGAAGGGTTTCTTTCTCTTTGGGCCTCTTTAGCTGCTCAGCTGCCGTCTGGAGGTCTATCCCTGTGAAGATACACTGGAGCAGCTCCTCAACTGGCTGGAACACGACTGCCTGGAAGTCCGGAAGCTCAGCGTCAGAGGGATATCCCTGCTTCTGGACTCTGGCATGGCAAGTGATGCTCAGAGGAAGGGGGGGTACAGATCTCGATTCTAATCATGGCCCAGCACTCTTTCCCTGGCACAATACTGAAGGGCCTGTGCTAAAAGGCATGAGGCCTTTCAGACCTTTGAAAAGATTCTCTCTTTTGTGTAGGACCCTTCCTTCCTGAGGGATTCCCTCTCTGATGTAGAAGCTGATGTCCTCCCAGAATTGATAGAGCTGGTAGACCAAGCCTACCATTCCAGGGAGCTGGGAGAGAAAGACCTGGAGATGCTGGCGGCAAGATACTGCGGCCTGGCTGCCCATGTGAGTATGAGGGGAAACATGACACCACACCCAATGGAGGAGGAATGCTTTGGAAGAGGAAGGGTGGGGTTTAGACTGCCATGCAGCGGAGATGTTCTGGCTTCAGGAGGGTGTTCCTGATCTGATGAGAAACACAACCTCTGATATTTTCTGCCTATAGGAGGAAGCCTCCGTCCGAGCATCAGCCATCGAACATCTGGGGCTGCTTCGGGGCTGGGCGAGAGACCAAAGACTTCCCATTACAACAACAGAAGAGGAAGCCATTCACGAACTGGTTGTGGTCCTCATTCACCTCGAAGACGAGGACCTTGAAGTGGCCAAGGTGAGGGCCAAAGAGGTGGACTTATGCAGTAGGAGGGAGGGATTGTTCTCAGGAGCTTCTGAGACTATGTCCCGCAATTTGTAACCCTCTTCTCTTCTTGTGTTGCAGGCCGCAAGGAAGGCTCTTTCCCATCTAGCCCCAGAAGTCAAGTGGTGGGCTCATTCCAACAAATTTAGCCTCCACTTTGCTCTCCACCAGGCTGCCAAGCATCTGGTAAGGTCCCTCTGCCTTTGTTGGCAGCTTTGCCCAGGCATGTCTTTGGGAGTGCAAGGCTCTTCTGCTGCGCTCTCAAGCCTCTCTGATGCCACTTCTCCTTTGTCTTTGCCCACAGAGCAAGACCTTCAGCAAGGGCATCCTTCGGAGTGCTGCCTTATCATGTACGCAGCCGTCTGCCAACAGGCTGCCAGCAGTCTCCAGGGTGGCAGCTCTGCTTCTGGGTAAGTCAAGCAACGTTCTTCCCTGGTAGGGAGGGACAGAAACGTCTTGGTAACAATGGCAGGGAGGATGGACATGTCCCCAGGCCACCTGCTAGGTAGGCCTCCATCTGTGCCCAGATCTTGCTCTGAGTGCTCCGTGAGGGTGGAGGCCTCTAGAGCATACCTGTCCTCCTGCCAAGCTGCCTCTGTCTCCGCTTGCTTTGCACCCAGATGACGTCCCTTTTCTTGCCCTCTCTCTCTCTCTAGGTCATCTGGCTTTCCGGGATGCCAGTTTCATCCGCAATCAAGACATGGCATCCTATGGAACATGTGAGTGAGACGTACGGAGGGCAGGGAGGGATGCTTCTGCTGAGAAAGGTCTTCAGGGGAAGGCAAATTCTCAGATGTATGTTCAGGCAGAAGTGCCACAAGATGAACATGCAAAGAGAATTGGAATGTGACTTCACTGCTCTCTCTTACACACAAACACAGCTGACGGCTGTTTTCATATTGTTGATGGGTGGCTCTTTTCCTGTGCATCTCTGCCTTGCTCAACCTTTCTCCCTTGCCACTCAGGGCTGGAAGAGATGCAGCAGCACGAGGAAGAAGAGCTTAGGCAGACAGGGAGGAGCTGCCTGAACATCGTGCAGCGGGCCTATAGACATCGGAAGAAAGGCAGGGTCCAGCGCTTTTTGAGGAGGCTGCTCCACTGCGTTCACAGGGAACCTTACCCGAAGGACTTCCTGAGCTGCATGCCAGGTGAGTGAGGCATCTGGTGGGCTATTGGGACATCTGGTGGGCTGTTTGGATGGGACGTTTCTCAACGAGCCCCTTTCTCCTCCTGACAGAACATCCGGAGTAGCGCCAGGCCAAGGCAACGTGGACACCAGAGTTGTGCTGCAGAGATACCATCTTCTGCTCTCCGCAGGATCCAGTCTGGACCAGCGCCAGGAACATCAACGCCACCAGGATCGACCAAGAGGAGTGGTGCTGCCCTCACGACCCTCCGTACACAGCGGTAGGAAACCTTTTTGTTGTTGTGTTTCTTGTTGATGTTGTTTTTGATTGTTGATTTTATTGATTTTGAATCTCAGGGTGGTTCACAACACCAAGTATACGAAGCACAAAATAAATAATAAGAATAATCACTGCACAAAATTCATAATAAAAATATCAGAACATAATATAAATTAAATAAAAACATACTAAAAATAGCCACAAGACCAATGTATGCACACTAATAAACAATACAAGAGCCCTGAAACAACACTCCAGCCCACAAATACAAAATCTAAATCAACGTAACACATTTAACAACCATTTAAAACAACCCCACCTTCTTGAAGAAGGCTGATATATTAGATTTAGAAGGTTGGAATACGAGGTTTGGATGGCACGCCTACCTAACATACAACAAAGTGGCAGTGCATAAGGACTTTTAAAATCATATACAGTGGTACCTCGCAAGAGGAATGCCTCGCAAGACAAAAAACTCGCTAGACGAAAGGTTTTTCCGTTTTCGAGTTGCCTCGCAAGACGATTTTCCCTATGGGCTTGCTTCGCAAGACGAAAACGTCTCGCGACTTTGTTTCCTTTGTCTAAAAACCGTTAAAACAAAGGGTGCTTAGCTTGAACAGCTGCAGTTGCGACTTGACTTTGAGGAGCAACTCTTAGCACGTGGTTTGGTAGCCTTTTCTCAGACTTTGCTCACTTTTGAAGCTTTTCCAAAACTTACCATTTGGTAAGTTAAACTTTTAAAACTTTTTTGGGGGGTTTTGGATTTTGGGTTGGGGTGTTTGGGATTCAAGGACTTGGTGTTGTGGGGGGGGTTGCGATAATCTGGGAGCTTGTGGGGCTTTTTTTGGAATTTTTATGATTTTCTGTGACCATTGGGCCAGGTTGTTGTTTTTTGAAAATTTTTCTGAGTTTGAATTTCTGAGTGCTGGCTGGCTGGGGGAACAGTTGGAGAGGTTTCTGCAGGAATCTGGGAGCTTGTGGGGCTTTTTTTGGAATTTTTATGATTTTCTGTGACCATTGGGCCAGGTTGTTTTTTTCCAAAAAAAAACATTCTGAGTTTGAATTTCTGAGTGCTGGCTGGCTGGGGGAACGGTTGGGGAGGTTTCTGCAGGAATCTGGGACCATTGGGTCATGTTGTTATTTTTTGAAATTTTTTTTTGTCTGGGTGGGGGAACAGTTGGGGAGGGGTTTGCAGCAGTTGGGGAGGGGCAGGGGGAGCAGTTGGGGAGGAGTTTGCAATTTCTGTGTGGTGGGTGGGTGGGTGTCTGTGGGAGCAGTTGAGGTTTTTGAAGACATTGGTGATTTTTGAAGCTTTTCCAAAACTTATTTTGCAGCCATTTGAGGTTTCTGAAGACTTCGGTGATTGATTGTTGAAGCTTTCCCAGAACTTCTCTTGCATCCATTTGGCAAGTTAAACTTTTAAAACTTTTTTGGGGGGGGGTTGGATTTTGGATTTTGGGTTGGGGTGTTTGGGATTGGTTCTGGGTTTTAATTTCTGTGTGGTGGGTGGCTGGGTGCTTTTGAATTTTTTGGATTTGAAGCACATCACTGATTTCTTTTTCTTTTTCTGAGTTTACGAAGGTAAGAGCTGTGCTGCCATGGGACCCAAGAAGACTGCTGCTGCGGTGGCCGGCGAGAGGAAGAAGGAGAAGGTGACGCTGGAAATGAAGAAGGAGATCATCCGGAAGCACGACGGCGGAATGCGTGTGACGGACATCGCCAGGGAGTACGGGAGGAATCCATCAACCATCGGGACCATCCTGAAGATGAGGGAGAAGATCCTGGCGACTGATGCAGCCAAGGGAGTCACCAGGATCGTGAAGAACCGCCCAGCTGTTCTGGAGGAGGTCGAGAAGTTGCTGCTCATCTGGATAGAAGAGAAGCAGCGTGCAGGGGACACAGTGTCTGAGGCCGTCATTTGTGAGAAGGCCAAGGCCTTGCACGCTGACCTCATCCGGGAACAGCCAGGAACCTCAGGCGAGCCAGAAGTCTTCAAGGCAAGCAGAGGTTGGTTTGAACGGTTCAAGACAAGATCTGGCATCCACAGCGTGGTCAGGCATGGAGAGGCTGCCAGTTCTGATGTTCCTGCGGCTGAAGACTTTGCAGCGGAGTTCCTGGAGGTTGTGTCCTCCAAAGAACTGAGGGACATTTGTCAGAAGTGGAAAGATGTGCAGGCTTTTGCACAGTGGCACCACCCTGACAAGGACCTGACACGTGACCTTGCGAACACTTTTGATACGAGGGTCATGTCGTCTTTCAGGGAGGTGCTGAAAAGGCGGATGAAGCAGCAGACTATGGACAGGTTCTTGAGCAAGAAGCAAAGAGTGGAAGAGGAGCCTTCTTCGAGTGGTCCCCCAGAGTCTTAGAAAATGTACTGTACACTTTGTTGATTTTTAAATGTTTTTCTGTCATGTTTATAAAGTTAATTTATTTTCCCTTCAATTTTTGAACTGCTCTTTACAGTATGTGTGACTTTAAAGAGCAGTTAATAAACTGTTGTTGTACCAAATTTGGCTTTGTTTGGACTTTTTTTGACCATAGGAACGCATTAATTGATTTTCAATGCATTCCTATGGGATTTCGTGATTCGCAAGACGAAAAATTCGCTAGACGACAAAACTTGCGGAACGAATTAATTTCGTCTTGCGGGGCACCACTGTAGTAAGAATTTCATTATACAAGGTCTGGGATAAGTACTACAGACTATTAGAGCCCAAAATACCCTGGTGGGCATCCCCAGTGGAGATGATAACGGTAAAAAAGACAAACATGGGCACAAATTGGGCAACTTACCAACAAGTAATAAAGGTAGAACAGGGCCAATTAAAAATCAAATTGTATGAAGAAATTAAACAGTATTGTAACGGCTGGATTCAATATCACCAAATAGTGCATATACTTAATCAGGATAAGAAAATTGGTTTTGGAGAAAAGAAGTCATTCTTACAAAAGGAATTAGTACAAATGAATAAAAAGACCCTATCTAGGATGTATGATCTACTTTTGGAATGGGAACTCAAGGATGAGATGCTAAAGGACGTTATGATAAAGTGGGCGCAGGATTTTGGCCACAACATAATGTTAGCTGTGGAAATTTGACATCAAGTTCACAGCATGTTATACAACAAGGGAGAATCTAATGAAAATGATCTACCGGTGGTACCTAACCCCTGCCCCATGGAATCGCCAAAAATCTATAAGCAAAAAACCAATGTGTGCTGGAGATGTAACACCGAGATAGGAACAATGTACCATATATGGTGGGGTGTAAGGAGATAAAAAGCTTTTGGAACAAAGTTCATGAAGAAATCATTAAGGTTTTTAAAAAAATCATTGAACAAGAAACCAGAAGCGTATGTTGCAAGCATAAAATTTTGATTCTTAAGATTTTAGGCTCTTCTAGCCTTAACAATTTAAGCATTATTAGGATACATGGTTAGACATAAAGCATATAATCTTGATTCTTAAGATTTTAGGCACTTCTAGCCTTAACAATTTAAGCATTATTATCAGTATTTATGGTTATACATAAAAGGTAAAGGTAAAACTCTTCCAGGTGGCCTTGCCACATTCCCCCCTTTCAAGCTTAGAAACAAGTCACCGTTGTTTCTCCAGCTTGACTCTCATGTTGAACCCCGGTATAGACAACTGTGTCTCTCAAGGGGATCTCTTCAGGGGGCATTTCACAAATTAGTCAAGCATACTCATGCTCTTCTTCTGCCGGGGGGGGGGGGCAGGGCTCGGTATATGGCCATGATGTGGGTTTCAGTGAGATTCTTAATGCTTCGGGCCACCATTCCTCTGACTAGAGATATGCAGCAAGGGGTGATGCAAAGAAGTATTAGGAAGACTAATCCTCCTACCGCAATGGCGGTCAAAAGGCTATGTAACCATCCTGCTCCTGGGACCCAAGACCACATCCATTCCCAAGGATTCTGACTGGGTTGGTTATCATTTATAAGGGCCTGTAATTTTGGCAACTCGTCCTCAATAGTGTTGTTGAGGTCATGAAACTTCACTCTGCAGTTGCCTTCCGGGACTATTTTACAAAAACCTCCTGATTTGGCAAGGAGATAGTCAAGAGCAAGTCTATTAGCTGCTGCTATCTGGTTCAAATCCTCAATCTCGGACTGCAACTGTCGGAGGATATCTGTAGTGGCATTGATGGTTTTCTCCAACCTGCATGTTAGGGCAAATAGTGCTTCACGATTTTGTTCAGCCACAACTCCCAGATGTATGCCAATGGTGAGGATGCTAACGAAGCCTCCACCAACAGCACCCACAGAGCGGGCCAGGAAAATCTCATCACTGCACTGTTCCCCTTGGACTTCTCTCCTCTTTCTGTTTCTAAGAGAGGGTAGAGGAAGAAAAGCCTCCACAGTCACAGGGAAAGTAAAGGCACCCATTCCCACACACTGATAATTACCAGGGTGGTAATCAGTGGTTAGTCCATTATACAAGAACCAAAGATTGGGGTCCTTGATCAGCCAGCCAGAACAGATGGATCCCTGTCCGGTGAAGTTGACTGTATATTGGGGAAAGTATGGATACAGATCTGAGGATGTGGTGTTGCTTTGGTAAGAGGCGTTGAAGCAACCCCACAACCAAAACTTAGCAGTGCACTGTGTGTAATTTCCCAGCCAACCTTTATGTTGGTGGTGCTGGACATGCGGCCAACCTTTCCAGGTTGCTTCAGGTTAAGAACGGACCTCCAGAATGAATTAAGTACTTAACCCAAGGTACCACTGTAATGGAATTTATATACCCCCCTATACCCCGGGGTCTCAGGGCAGTTCACAGAATAAAATCAAGATATAAAACCATAAAAGACATAATAAAAACAAAAACCCAATAGCCCCCCTCAAAAAGAAAAAAAACCACTTAAAAAGGGGATAGGATGCAAATCAGATCAACCAAAGCCTTGGTTAAAAAGGAACGTGATTAGGAGTATGCACAATTCTAGTCCAGGGATCAGCAAACTTTTTCAGAAGGGGGCCAGTCCACTGTCCCTCAGACCTTGTGGGGGGCCTGACTATATTTTGGGGGAAAATGCGAACGAATTCCTATGCCCCACAAATAACACAGAGATGCATTTTAAATAAAAGGACACATTCAACTCATGTAAAAACACGCTGAGGCCGGATTGAGAAGGCGATTGGGCTGGATCCGGCCCCCGGATCTTAGTTTGCCTACCCATGTTCTAGTCCTTCTTTGATACCCCAAGATTCCAGAGTACTGATTCTAGTCAATAACCCAAGATTCTAGTCCAAACTTTGTGTCATAAATTCATCCCCAGCGGCAGCTGAAGAAGACAGCTTAAGGACATAAAGTGGCCTGGATGAGGCCCATCTAGTCCAGCACCCTGTTTTCACAGTGGGAAGCCCCCAGGCAGCTTGACTCCTGTGGTTTCCAGCAACAGGTAATTGCTTCTCCCAAAGAATGCTGGGAACTGTAGTTTGCTAAGGGGTGCTGGGGATTGCAGATGGTAAGGGTTATGTATGTACTGAAGTTCTCACCCTGGGCCAGCAGGGGGATACTGTAGATAGTTTTCACTCAGGTCCACATATGGGATTGAGAGTGACATTCAGTGATTGGATAGTTACAGAGAGTGTTTATATTTTATTCTCGGTTTTTTCCCTTGCCAAATATATTTAGAAATACCTTTTAGCCATGTGTTGAAACAACCTGTCTAGCCAATCACCGGAATCAATTGAAACAGAATAACATTCTTGGCAATACAGTTATCTTTATAGTCGACACTCTACCTAGTAGTGAAAGATCCATTCTGCTCCAAATTTGCAAATTTAATATCTTCCCGAAAAGACCCTGATGTTGGGAAAGATGGAGGGCACAAGGAGAAGGGGACGACAGAGGACGAGATGGTTGGACAGTGTTCTTGAAGCTATGAACATGAGTTTGACCAAGCTGCGGGAGGCAGTGGAAGACAGGAGTGCCTGGCATGCTCTGGTCCAGGGGGTCACAAAGAGTCAGACATGACTAAACAACAACAATATCTTCCCAGGTTTTCAAATAATTATCTTTAAACAAATTTATATTGTTTGCTGTTGCCCATACACCTAAATACTTAACCCATGGCTGTGATGGCAGCCTACATTTAAAGCATGGGCTTCACCCAAAAAATTCTGGGAACAGTAGTTTAAGGGTGCTAGGAATTATAGTTGCATGTGGGGTAAACTTCTGTTTTTGGGATTCTTTTGGGGTAGCTTTTGGGACTTTTTTGTTCAGAGGAAAAGTGAGGAAGAGAAGCCACATTGATAGAAGCTTATAAAACGATGCACAGTTCGGAGGAGGTGGAAAGAGAAGTTTTTCTCCTCCTCTCACAACATCATGGTCATCTAGCGAAGCTGAATGTGGGAAGAGTCAGGGCAGAGATAAAGAAATGCTTTTTCACACAGCTGTGGAACCGTTAAACTATGGAACTCACTGCCACAGGAGGCAGTGACGGCCACCAACTTGGATGGCTTTAAGAGAGGACCAGACAGGTACATGGAGGAGAAAGCTATTGATGACTTAACCACCATTCTGGCAATGCTTTGCTTCCACGGTCAAAGGCAGTCAGTCATGCTTCTCAATGCCGGTCACTAGGAACTAGAGGAAGGAAGTGGTCTTGTGCCCTGGTCTTATTTGTGCGCTTAAGCAAGACAAAGGAGATAGTGTTGGACTTTCGGAGGAAGAGAGAACTAGCCCCGCTGTACATTGGGGAGGGCTGTATGGAGAGAGTCTCTTCCTTTAAATTCCTGGGAGTTTATCTCAGTGAAGACCTTACTTGGAAAATCAATATAACCCAGCTGGTTAAGAAGGCCCAACGGAGACTCCATCTCCTCAGTGCATTGCGAAAGAATGATGTCAATCAACATTTGATTGTCCTTTCATACTGCAACATGGTGTGGTACGTTGGTTTGACATCAACTGATAGGAGGTGCCTACAGAGGGTGGTGAATACAGCACAAGATAAACTGCTTCTGGTGCAACAGGACACCGTGATGGAAACCAGAGTGCATGGAACCGCCGTTTACCTTCCCGCCGGAGTGGTACCTATTTATCTACTTGCGCTGGCGTGCTTTTGAACTGTTGGGTTGGCAAATCCCAAAAGGACCTTAAAAGAGGGGCCAGAGGGAGACTGCACCTGGAAGACAAAGGATTGTGCAAAATTTGGGTTAATACTCAATAATGCAATGTAACAGACATCACGTATTTTGAGGGCGCTGAGACTTTCGGCTTCCGTTCAGGTTGAAAGAAAAAGTTTATAGCCAAGTTAAGGCGGGTGGTGCTGTGGTCTAAACCACTGAGCCTTTTGGGCTTGCCGATCAGGTCGGTGGTTCGAATCCCCACCATGGGGTGAGCTCCCGTTGTTCGGTCTCAGCTCCTGCCAACCTAGCGGTTCGAAAGCACACCCAAAAGTGCAAGTAGATAAATAGGTACCGCTCCAGCGGGAAGGTAAACGGCATTTCCGTGTGCTGCTCTGGTTTCGCCAGAAGCTGCTTAGTCATGCTGGCCACATGACCCGGAAAAACTGCGGACAAAGATCGGCTCCCTCGGCCAGTAAAGCGAGATGAGCATCGCAACCCCAGAGTCGTCTGCAACTGGACTTAACTGTCAGGCATTCTTTACCTTTTTTTACAAAAAAAGGTAAAAAATGGGTTAGAAAAATGTAATTAGATGGGGGGGGGGGGGCAGAGTCCAAGGGATCTAAGCGATCACAGAAGTGTAGAAATTGAAAATGATGTGAATGTATAAGAATGTTTAAAAACAAAATAAAACATTTTTTTTAAAAAAGTTTATAGCCCTTCTTATTTTATTAATATTTCATGAAGTTTATATACCCTAAGCCTCAAAACGGATTATTACAGACTAGCACGAAGTGCTTGGAATTTTAAAAAAACAAACAAAAAGAGATGTGTTTATAAACGGATAGCATCATTTGTGAGTTTGGACCAGCCACCCCAAAAATCAGGCAAAGTCGTGCTGAAGTCACGCTTCCATCTGGCATGTTGGTTCAAAAAGGCACCCAAACATTGACGTCAATCCTCAGGAACTCTTGTATTATCTCAAGATGCCGCTGAACCTGTGCCCCCGAACAGGCCTAAGCCATGCAAAAGTGATTCTTCTGTCCACCATCTTGTTGCAAAATGGCGCCCGGCGCCCATGTGTTTCTGCCCCACAAGTCCCAATGGACACCAGCCATGGGTGATTGGGGGGGAGGGGCCACGTTACCATAACTCCCTGCATTCACCATGCTGTGCCCCCAGCCACACTGCTACAACGTGAGTCCCTAGTAAGTCCCAAGCTCTCCCTCCCGTTCTTTTTTAAAAGGCAAGTCAACGTAGGCATCAACTACATTTTATTTCATTTCGATTTCACTTCTCTCCTTCCCTTTACAAGCATTTTAAATACTTCCCCCTCCCCTGCAAGAGAAAACGAGAAGACGCAGGAAGAAGACCACGATCCTGCGACTATATAATAAAATAAAATAAAAACAAAATAAATAGCCGGCCACACACTGCGGCTCCCCAGAGGAGGGCAGTTGCGTCGCAGGCGGCTGTGCTCATCCTGGTTTTCTGCAACTCCCGTTCTGAACTAGAGGCTTGTGAAGCCATCAGTCCCATTGATCAGAGGGTGCGCACTGAAGCAGCAGCTGAAAGCTTTCTTTTTTAGAGTGCAACCCAGAAACATGGGGGTGGGCCAGACAGAGATTTGGGGTTGGGGTGGGGATAAGGATTTCTAGCTGCCATTAGTATAAGGGGGAAAGGGATTGTAATAACCCAAGAAGGGCTCGAAAACATCCTCAGAGTCTTTTGGATCAGAAGGGAGATGTGCCTGTCTTAACCGGCCTCCCGCTTTGAAGGCAATGGGGGGAAATTCAGCCAATGGCGCCCCCTAGAGGAGTGTCTGGGCCACTGTGGTTCCAACCTCGCATCCCTAAGGTTTTTGACTATGCTGCCAGCCAAATCTGGGAGGCTGCGTGCCTTTTCTCAACTTTCAAGGTTCCGCCGGACAGTTCAAGAGCGTGTGCACGTCTTCCAAGACCTGCCAGAGGCAGCTGTCCAGGGGGAAGTCGTTGTCCACCAAGTTGACCAGGTAATAGTTGTCGTGCATGTACTGGAGGATCATGCGAGAGGGGGACTCCTCTTCGTACAGCTTGGCCCACTGCTCAATCCACAGGGCAAAGGCCTCATCCTGTCCGAGGGGGGCAGAGAGAGAGAAGCAGGTCACACTTAAAAACAATTTGAGGTGGGGCTGGGAGTGCAGGAGGAACTATGGGAAACGAATTATTATTATTATTATTTATTGAATGTATATACCGCCCTATACCTGGGGGTCTCAGGTTGGTCCACAGAATAAAATCAAGATGTAAAATCACAAAACACATAATAAAAAACAAAAACATTTTAAAAGGGCCTAGGATGCAAATCGGATCAACCAAAGGCCTGCACTAAAAAGGAACATTTCTGCTTGGCACCTAAAGGTGGATAATTATAGCAAAGTGGGTAAAAATAGAAACAAACCAAAAAAGTTGGGGAAAGTCTTTGAGAATTTGAGATGTATGTAATGAACGAAAATGAAAAATGAATAATTTAAAAAAAAAATAATGAAGGCACCAGGCGAACTTGCCTGGGGAGAGCATTCCATGGACGGGGAGCCACTGCAGTAAAGGCCCCGTTCTCGTGTTGCGACCCTCCAGACCTCTCAAGGAGGAGGCACACGAAGGAGGGTCTCGGAGGATGATCTCAGGGAATGAGCGTCTGGAAGAGGCTGCATTATGCAGACTCAGACTTATCGGCGCAACTCGCTCAGTGTTGCCTGCTCTGGCCAGCAGTGGCTCTCCAGGGCTTCAGGCTGGGTTCTCCCCCAGTTCTCCCCGGAGATGCCAGAGACTGAACTCGGGGCATTCTGCGTGCAAAGCAGATCCCCTTGCGCTGAGCTACAGGCAGAAGAAGCTGCCTTAGACAGAGCCAGACTATTTGGTCTGTCACGCTCAGCACTGCCTCTACTAACTGGCAGCAGCTCTCCAGTGTTGCATAAACAGGGACATTTGCCAGCTCTACCTGGAGGTGCTGAGAAATGAACCTGAGCCCCTCCTGCATCCAAAGCATATGCTCTACCCCTGAGCTATGACCCTTAGCATTCAGAAAAGGCCCCTGCTTAGCCAATGTGACTAGATGTGACCATATGAACCTACCCTGACCCTGAGATCATCTTCTGAGGCTCTCCTTTGTGCGCTTCCGCCTTGAGAGGTCCAGAGGGTGGCAACACGAGAACGGGGCCTTCTCTGCAGTGGCTCCCCGTCTGTGGAATGCTCTCCCCAGGGAAGTTCGCCTGGCGCCTTCATTACACACCTTCCAGTGCCAGGCAAAAATGTTCCTTTTTAACCAGGCCTTTGGCTGATCTGTTTAATATCCTATACTAAGGTTACCAGATTTTTTTCAATGAATCTGGGGACACTTTTCAATTTCAATAGGAATGATACGATTTTGTCAGGGGACTGATTTGTAAATCTGGGGACTGTCCACAGGAAAATGGGGACGTCTGGTAACCTTATCCTATACCCTTTTAAAATGTGGCTCTTTTCTGAGTAGGGTATTATTGGGTTGTTGTTTTTATTCTGATTATATTTGTCTGTGAACCACCCTGAGACCTCCAGGTATAGGGCGGTATATAAACTCAATCAATCAATCATCATTATCAGGGGTCAGCAAACTTTTCCAGCAGGGGGCCGGTCTACTGTCCCTGAAACTTTTTGGGGGGCTGGACTATATTTTTTTGGGGGGGGGGAATGAACGAATTCCTATGCCCCACAAATAACCTAGATGCATTTTAAAGAAAAGGACACATTCTACTCATGTAAAAACAAACTGATTCCTGGACCATCCATGGGCCGGATTTAGAAGGCAATTGGGCCGGATCCGGCCCCCGGGCCTTAGTTTGCCTATCCACCACCACCATCATCATCGATGGGCCACTGCTCTGATCCAGCGGGTTCTTATGTTCTTATGACTTGATACAGACCTATGAGTTCACTGAACCTGTGCAGGCAAAAGTGGAGGTTCTACCCCCAACTTGTTATTAGAGGAGCAGAGGTACCCCGGTACCACAAGTTCTAGGGAATAGTAATTGGCACCTTGTACTTCTGTTCACATACATTTTCCACGGAAATGTACCAAAGCCCCAGATCTGTACCAACAGGCTAAGAGTTTCCTGGGTGTTTGGGGCAGGGCAGGGAACAATAACCCTCTTACCTTCCAGTACATGAAGCTAACCGGGTCTACAACCGTCGGCTGAATGATCTCTCTGCCGGGGAAGATGCCCCACGTTACGGCGTTGGGTTGCATTTCATGCGCGTTGGTGATGTTCTCACCCTACCGACGGGAAAGAGGAGGTTGTTTAGAAGGAAGAGAGGGAAACAGCTGCATCACGGTTTTGTATACACCTGTTAACTTGCTGCCAGGCCTGTACAGATCTCAAGACACGGGTGGCGCTGTGGTCTAAACCATTGAGCCTCTTGGGCTTGCCGATCAGAAGGTCAGCGGTTCGAATCCCCGCCACGGGGTGAGCTCCCGTTGCTCGGGCCCAGCTCCTGCCAACCTAGCAGTTCGAAAGCACCCCAGTGCAAGTAGATAAATAGGTACTGCTGTGGCGGGAAGGTAAACGGCGTTTCTGTGCGCTCTGGTTTCCGTCACGGTGTCCCGTTGCGCCAGTAGCGGTTTAGTCCTGCAGGCCACATGACCCGGAAAGCTGTCTGCGGACAAATACCGGCTCCCTCGGCCTGAAAGCGAGATGAGCTCCGCAACCCCATAGTCGCCTTTGACTGGACTTAACCATCCACGGGTCCTTTACCTTTTTTCTTTTTCTTTTTTACAGATCTCAGGCCCAACTGAACAGGCCTCGGTCCAGTACACCTGAAGGAGCATCTCCACCTCCATTGTTCTGCCCGGACACTGAGGTCCAGCGCCAAGGGCCTTCTGGCGGTTCCCTTGCAATGAGAAGCCAAGTTACAGGGAAGCAGGCAGAGGGCCTTCTCGGTAGTGGCGCCTGCCCTGTGGAACGCCCTCCCGCCAGATGTCAAAGAGGAAAAAAACTACCAAACTTTTAGAAGACGTCTGAAGGCAGCCCTGTTTAGGGAAGCTTTTAATGTTTAATAGGTTATTGTATTTTAGTGTTCTGTTGGAAGCCGCCCAGAGTGGCTGGGGAAACCCAGCCAGATGGGTGGCGTATAAATAAATTATTATTATTATTATTATTATTATTATTATTATTATTATTATTATTCCTCCCTGCATCCAGAAAACTCCTCCAGGGAACGATATGCTCAGCTGATCAGATTCTCTGGCTAAACAGGAGGCATTGAAACTGGGCCACAAGGAGGAGCCATGAACCCAATGCCAATTGTCCTAGCAGAGGCTGAACAGTTCTCAAAATATTCTCCAGAGATCACAAGCAGAGGGTTTGCTCCCCACATACGCTCTCAGTCCAAGCATCCCAAGTTTCCACGGAAACGTTTTCACTGCCAGCCTACCAGAGGAAGGACCAGGGTCGGATTAAACCCAGTGGAGGCTCCTAGGCAGTCAGAATCTCGCAGGCCCCCTCACAAATTATTTCCCAATTTTCTTTCAAGATCAAATCAATATTATTTTGTTGTTGTTTTGTTTTTTCCCATAATTTTTTATTAATTTTCCAACATAAATTAAAAACAATACAAAACACAATACATAGACAAACAAACATATAAACACGTATAATTTCAAAACCTCTTTTTCATAAATCTTACTTCCCCGACTTCCCCATGCCTCCCCTTTCTGCATCCCTATTTTAAAATTTCTTCAGCAACCCCTCACTTCAATTAACTGATTACTCATTTTCTTTATTTTTTTCCCCTTCTTCTCTTACTTAATCATTTACAGCTGTACTTCTATATTGTTTCTTTACCCATGGCATTTTAGCACTCATTAATTTTACAACAGTTCTTAAGATATACTTTAAATTTCTTCCAATCTTCTTCCGCCGTCTCTTTTCCTTGATCACGGATTCTGCCAGTCATCTCCGCCAGTCCCATATAATCAATCACCTTCGTCTGCCATTCTTCCAGCGTGGGTAGTTCTTGTGTCTTCCAATACTTTGCTAAAAGAACCCTTGCTGCTGTGGTAGCATACATAAAAAACATCCTGTCCTTCCTTGACACCAATTGGCCAACCATGCCAATCAATATTATTTTGATCCGTTGTTGAGGGGCCCCTAGGCTCGTAGGCCAGTGCCCAGTCTGTCTGTTTGGTAATCTGGCACTGAGGAAGGACGCACCTTGACATTGACAATGTGGTAATTCACTCGCTGGCCGTAGTTCTTCGGAGGGCTCTGACGTTCTCGCTGGAGGTGAAGAACTCCAGGTAAGCCTGGAAGGAGTCGAGAGAGGAGATGTTGACACCAAAGAATCCCAGCAATGGCACAATTTAAATGTTTAAATTAACTTGGGGGGGGGGGGAGCAGAGGTTTTTCTATTAGGAATTGTAGGTGCCGATATTCCAAGGGAGAAGAAAATACTTTTTATGTATGCGACGACAGCCACCCGGTTGTTACTGGCCCAGAGATGGAAAGAAGACAAAGTCCCTAATAGGGAACCCAGAACAATGGTGCGCAAGGCCTTATATAGACATTTTAAGTTCCCTGCCCTGTCACTCAAGACTACCCGTCCATACATCATACCTACATCACAGAAAAGGCGGTCTACAATTTAAATGTTGGACTACAGAAATTTAAAATTCAGTACCAAATTATCTAAGGTTGTTCACCAAAGCCAGACTAAACGTCTTTCCTTCTGCAGAGTTGGATGGCAGGTTGAGAGGAGTTCCCCACCAGGACAGACTTTGCTCATGTGCTCAAGACATCGATTCTATAAAACATATTTTGCTGCGAAACATGAGCAAGCCAAGGCTGAACTGATATTACCCTTGCCGGTACCTTTCCTGGGAAAATCAGAGGCTCATTATGTCAGGTTCCTATTGGAAGACCGGACAAACGCTAGAACATTAGCAGTGGCAAAGTTTTTATCGGTGGTTGCAAGAACCAATGATCCCTGTCTTTAAGTCTGAACAAAATGCTTGTTTAACCTGGAGGTAGGCTGTCTGAATTGTGCATTGCTTTGTAACAATTTGTTGGGTCTCTGGACCGTGATAAAGGGGGGGGGGGGGAATCAATGCTAAAAGCAGTTCAAAACAATTTACAGTCACAGCGATCTGCTGTGACCTGAAAAACGTGTCTCTTGGATCATAGAATCATAGAGTTGTAAGGGACCCGAGGGTCATCTAGTCAAGTGTTTCCCAACCGGTGTTCTGCGGCACACTAGTCACTAGCGAGACGTTGCCTGGTGTGCCGCGAGATGTTGCCTGGAGGGAGGCGGGCGAGTCGGGCGGCGAGAGGCGGGGCGGCGGCGGCGAGGAGAGGCCGCCCAGCGCGGGGCTCTCGCCGTCTGCCTGCCTGGCTGCCTGCGTGGCGCTGACGTCACGGGGCTGTAACGTGCCCCACATAGGCACACGCGGGGTGGCGAGCGAGCTCCCTCCCACATCCCATCGCCGCTCGCTTCGGCCGGCCTACTGGGCTGGTTTTCGCACCTTCGGGATTCCCTTCACGCCTTCCTCCTCCCGGGTCCTTGAGAGCGCGGGAAGCGGCAGCGCAAGACCGGCGTTGAGCCTGGTAGGTATTGCGCTTGCCAAGGCAGTCATTTGGGAAATGAAAACTTGCAAAGCAAGCAACCAGTTCAATCTGAAGTACGTGTATGCTTAATATCCTGTATCTGAAACCTGTTCTGCCCCCTCCCCCACACTTGGTGCCATTTTCATCTACACATGCAGCAGAGTAAGTTGACCCAGAATAGTACCAATTCAGATGGCAGATGGGAGAATGACAGTGCTGAATGCTTTCCCATGTAGAACAGTCCCTGCAAATAAAAACCTAGCATATTTGGAAGAGGGATGCTAGCCTAACCATTACCTTCTATGCTGTTACTTTTTTTTTTTTTTTTACATAAGTAAAAAGTGACCTTTCCCCATCTGGCATGGTGGTGTGCCTCGAGATTTTTTTCATGAAACAAGTGTGCCTTTGCCCAAAAAAGGTTGGGAAACACTGATCTAGTCCAACCCCCTGCAATGCAGGAATCTCAGCTAAAGCATCCATGGCAGATGCCCATCCAACTCCTTTCCTGCAACTTGAAGCAACTGGTTTGAATCCTACCTTCCAGAGCAGGAGGAAACAAGCTTGCTCCATCCTCCATGTGACAGCCATCTTTGAAGATGGCTACCTGTCAGGGAACTGCCATCGGAAGGACAGTAGGTGCAAAGGCTCACTGAGGTTGAGAGAGACATAGCAGCTGAAGAGGGAACCAGTAGGGGGAGAGGAGGAACTCCAAGGGAAAGTGAGTCGGAGGGATGGCTCAGAGACGCTTCCAGCGAAAACAGTGGGGAGGTCTCAGGACCTCCTATAGGGACACCCACTCCTCGCCGGAAACTGTCACGCCGAGAGTCCAGAAGACGTGTTTCCGTTAAGGAGCTTTTATGTTGGAAACGATTCCGAAAGCAACCACTTTCGGATTCTGCTAGCGACTGACGCAGCCATGCCGGTGGGGCTCCGTCACAGGCAGAGGTTTGAAAACCTGATCAAACTCTGAGGGACTTGCATTTTACGCACAAGCAGCTCATCATCCCATCACAGCAATCCGAAAGTCCTCGAAAGCCAGCTTGTGCAGGGAGAGGCATCATGAGCGACCCAGCCGGAACCGGAGGAGCAGGAGCAGCTGGAGGGGGTCCAAGCCTGGAAGAAAGGTACAGGGCGTTGGAGATCCAGCTTGCGCTGCAAACGGCGAGGCTCGAGGAGAGGAGGGCTCAGGATGCAGAAAAGGGAAAGGAGAAAACCACCCCGCTCGCCAGAAAGGTGCCAGGATTGGTGCAGAAGTTTGGGGGGGATCCCAGGAACTATCATGCCTTTAGAACAGAGATGCAATATGCTCTCAACCTGCAGTTTGATGACTTCCCCGACGAGGAATTGCGAGTGGCTTTTGTGATTGGCCATCTCGAATCGGGAGCGAAGGACTGGGTTAGACCCCTGATGGCAGTGAATAATGAGATCCTAAAGGACACAAGGAAGTTTTTTCGTGCCATGGACCTGATGTTTTCCAGCGACATTGAGCAGGGAGTGGTGCGAAGGCAGTTAATGGCTTGCAAACAGGGGAGCCGATCTGTCCGTGAGTACTGGACTGAGTTTACCATGCTGATCCATAAATTGGGGTGGGATCTATCGGCGGAACCCATCCAGATGCTTTTCGAAGAGGGGCTTTCTTCGGCCGTGAAAGATGAACTTTCCCGGGGGCCCAGGGCGGAGTCTATGGACCAGCTGACCAAATCCGCGCTGGCCATAGGAGCACGCCAGGAGGCGAGGGCTTTGGAAAAGCGGGAAGGGAAAGGGGAACGTTGGAGGGAGTTCCGCATTCCAGACATTCCAGAGCCACCTTTCCCGCTGGCAGAGCCGATGGAAGTTGGAACAGCGCGGGCGCGCGCAGTTTCAAATCCCAGTGAAGGGCGGAAGAAGGAGGGAAAGAGCGCCAAGAAATGTTATCTCTGCCAACAGCCAGGGCACTTTGCCAGAGTCTGCCCACAAAGAAAGGAATGGCAAGGGATGGCAGGAGCTGTTGGGGAAAAAGAGGAGGAAGGCAAGGAGCAAGTAAAAGCCAACGCCTGGCTGCCACCGTCGGGGCACAGCAGCCAGGCCAAAGAGCAGTGAAAGTGCCCACGCCGGAACCTCCAAGACCTGCTTTAGTGATAGAGGTGTTACTAGAGCTGCCAAACGGACACCCACTAAAGATCAAGGCGCTTTTGGATTCAGGCAGCTCCTGTAATTTCATGAGTAAGGAGTTTGCAGCTGGGCACCAGATACAGACCATCCCTTTAAGTAACCCCTTGCAGGTGACCACGATTGACGGCAGAGAGCTGTTGGGAGAAGTTAGCCAACAGACTGTCCCGATGATAATGAGGGTGGCAAGGCACACCGAACGGATAGCGTTTAACGTGGCCACCTTGGGAGGAGCTCCCATCATTTTGGGGATGAGCTGGCTGGCGCTACACGACCCGCTAGTGGGCTGGCATCAGAGGGTGGTCTCCTTTGGGTCAGCGCATTGCCTAGAACACTGCAAAGAGGGGAAGGTTCTGGGAGGAGCCAGAGTCACCCTAGCCGGAATGGAAGTAACGGATAAAGGGAAGGTGCCCCCGCAATACGCAGATCTGAGCAACGTATTCAGCGAAAAGGAAGCAGACAAACTGCCGCCGCACAGACCCTTTGACTGTCAAATCAATCTACTCCCTGGGGCCCAACTCCCAGTGGGCAAGCTGTACGCCATGTCAGACAGGGAGATGCAGGAGTTGAGGGAGTTCATTGACAAAAACCTGAAACGAGGTTTCATCAGAGAGTCCCGAGCGGTGGGGGGCAGCCCAGTGTTTTTTGTGGACAAAAAAAACACAGATAAGCCGAGGCTTGTAGTGGACTTTAGGGCCCTGAATGCAGTGTCGGAACCCCTGGCTTTCCCTATGCCCCGAATTGATGACATTTTGACCAGGGTGAGGAAGGGAAAGATTTTTACAAAACTGGACCTGCGGGGGGCGTACAACCTGATACGCATAAGGAAGGGGGATGAATGGAAGACCACCATGTTCACCCCTTTGGGAGCCTTTGAATACCTCGTGATGCCCTTCGGTCTACAAGCAGGTTCGGCGTGCTTTCAAGCCTTTATGAACCACGTCCTGGGACCTTTGCTCTACAAGAATTGTGTGGCCTTTTTAGACGACGTGTTGGTATATTCGGAGGATGAGGAGCAGCATGTGAGGGACGTTCGAGAAGTGTTGGGCAGGCTGCAAGCCAACCAGCTGTGGGTGAAACTGAAGAAGTGTCAGTTTCATACCAAGGAGGTGGAATTCCTGGGGTACCGCTTGTCAGACAAGAAAAAGGAGAGGGCGCAAGCAGAAGAGGGGTTGCAGGGCTGGACTACGAGCGAGGCTAGGTAAAAATCCCCACAAGCCTGCATTGCCAAGTCTCCTTGTATCAAATGTGAGATCCTTACCCAACAAGGTAGAGGAGTTGGAACTTATTACCTCTCGGCAGAAAAGTATCCGGGACTGCTGTGTTATGGTCCTTCTAGAGACGTGGCTGGATCCCTCCTTTCCACAGGGACTCCTGCAGCTAGAAGGACGCTCAGTAATTAGAGCGGATAGAACCGCCGAATCCGGGAAGAGCAGAGGAGGAGGAATTTGCGTTTATATAAATAACAACTGGAGCTCGGACATTAAACAAATGGACACACATTGCTCTCCTGACTTGGAGTACCTAGTGGTGAAGTGCCGCCCTTTTTATTTGCCACGTGAGTTTAATGTTGTTATAATAACAGCGGTGTATATACCTCCCGATGCAAACACTACTACAGCTATGGGTCACCTGCTAACTGCTATTAGCAGACAGCAGCGGGCCCACCCGGATGGAGCATTTGTGGTTGCTGGTGATTTTAACCGAGCCGATTTAAGGACTGTGCTCCCTAAGTTCCACCAGTATGTTGATTGTCCCACTAGGGGGGGAAATACCCTGGACCGAGTATATAGTAACATCATGCATGGATACAAGACCAAGCCCTTGCCCAATTTGGGGCAGTCAGACCACATATCTTTACTTATGATACCATCATATAGACCTCTCGTACGCAGAATTAGACCATCAACTAGAGAGATACGAGTGTGGCCAGTAGGTGCATCTGAGCAACTTCAAGATTGCTTTCGGAGCACCGAGTGGTCGCTTTTTGTGGAGAATAATGTGGACACATACGCTTCAACAGTACTGTTCTACGTTAAAAGCTGCATTGATGTTGTCACTACCACCAAACAAATACGGGTGTTCCCTAACAATAAGCCCTGGCTAAACAGGGATGTGTATCTTCTGTTAAAGGCAAGAAATGCTGCTTTTCACTCTGGTGATGCGCAACAGTATAGAGAAGCCAGAGCCAAATTGAAAAAGGGCATTAGGAACGCCAAAGCTATGTACTGCCGGAGGATCGAAAAACATTTGAGAGCTCCGACCCTCGTCGAGTATGGCAAGGCCTGCGACAAATTACAGGGCAAAATATTAAAAACGAACTGGCTAGCAGCAGTGCGCACCTGGCTGATCAACTGAATCAATTTTTTAGTCGCTTTGAGGAGGGAACTGGAACTACCGTCACTACAGCATTGGCTACCAGCACATCATCAGAAACTACTACTGATAGACAACCATTTTTATTACAGACCTGTGACGTACAACGTGCCTTTCGGAGCATTAACATTAGGAAGGCAGCTGGACCGGATGGAATCATGGGACGGGTTATTAGGGACTGCGCTGCAGAATTAGCTGGTGTATTTACGGACATTTTTAACCTATCCCTGTTGCAGGGTTCTGTCCCTACCTGCCTGAAGACATCGATTATAGTGCCAGTCCCCAAGCAGTCAGTGGTGGTATCTCTCAATGACTATAGACCAATAGCCCTAACATCTGTCGTTATGAAATGTTTTGAGAGATTGGTGCTAGATCATATTAAGGCTGGTCTTCCATCCACTCTAGACCCGTTCCAGTTTGCATACAGAAGAAACAGATCTACTGATGATGCTATTTCCATCGCTGTCCATACTGTACTGAGTCATCTAGAACGACAGGGAACCTACGCAAGGCTGTTGTTTGTGGACTACAGTTCTGCCTTCAATACAATTCTGCCAGACAGGTTATTTCTTAAAATGACCAATTTGGGTATACATCAGAAGATCTGTCTGTGGGTAAGGAATTTCCTGACTGATAGGCCGCAGACAGTGAGAATGGGACCTTACTATTCTTCTACTCTAGTATTAAGCACAGGAGCCCCTCAGGGATGTGTGCTAAGTCCCTTTCTCTATTCCCTGTACACATTTGATTGCACCCCACTGTATAAGTCCAACACAATCATCAAATTTGCGGATGATACAACAGTGGTGGGGCTCATTAGTGAGAACGATGAGACTGCTTATAGGAAAGAAGTACAGGGGTTAATTCAATGGTGTAAAGAAAACAATCTTATGCTTAACACCAAAAAACCCAAAGAACTCATAATTGACTTTAGGAGAAAGAAAAGTGTATTTTTACCATTGCACAGACTTCGGAAGATGAGGGAGGTTCTTTCAGGGGTTTTACCTCCTCACCGCCCTTAGGGGAGGAGACGGGAGGGGGTGAAGGGGGCCCTGGAGGGGAGGTGGATGTCAGGGAACTGCCATCGGAAGGACAGGAGGTGCAAAGGCTCACTGAGGTTGAGAGAGACTTAGCAGCTGAAGAGGGAACCAGTAGGGGGAGAGGAGGAACTCCAAGGGAAAGTGAGTCGGAGGGATGGCTCAGAGACGCTTCCAGCGAAAACAGTGGGGAGGTCTCAGGACCTCCTATAGGGACACCCACTCCTCGCCGGAAACTGTCACGCCGAGAGTCCAGAAGACGTGTTTCCGTTAAGGAGCTTTTATGTTGGAAACGATTCCGAAAGCAACCACTTTCGGATTCTGCTAGCGACTGACGCAGCCATGCCGGTGGGGCTCCGTCACAGGCAGAGCTTTGAAAACCTGATCAAACTCTGAGGGACTTGCATTTTACGCACAAGCAGCTCATCATCCCATCACACTACCATATCTCCTCTCAGTCTCCTCTTTTGCAGGCTAAACATCCCCAGCTCCTTCAACCGTTCCTCACAAGGCTTAGCTTCTAGATCATCCTAGTTGCCCTCCTCTGCACACGCGAAGCCAAAGTGGTGGTGTCTTCAGCCTGTGATGGGAGCAATACAATGAAGGTGCATGATCCAGGGGGCACGACTCTAAATCCGGCCCTACTTACCTGCCAGTTGGGCCTCGCTTGCATCTTCCTGCTTGGCCTCCACGTATAGGGGCCTCTGTTCGACATATGCGGACGGCACTTCCTCAGAGACATCTGCGGCGGCCTCCTCAAATCCCACCTGCAACATCAGGAAGGAACCCTGTCAGGACAGAGCAACAGGGCAAGGAGGGAGAGGCCTGGGCGGAAAACCCAGAGCCTCCCTCAAACCCCACCCTGAAGCCACCACCCAGCCATACCCTCCAACGTTCCTTAGATGAAAAGAGGGGCATTTGTCACTCCCCACTCAACTGACCCTCCTCATCCCCAACCCCCATTTTTGTTCCCCAACCCATCCCAGCAGAGCATTTCCACCACGACCACACCAATGGGATGCAGCACAAACGCCCTCCTGAGAAAAACCCTTCACCCCGGCTTTCTTTTTTGGTCAATTGACAAAAAGAGAAGCACACGCCAATGAATACATTTTAGAAAGGGGCAAGATTAGATGCAGACGCACAAATCACTTTTTTCAAATACAGCAGTTTTTGAAACGCAATCCGTTCCTGAAGACCGTTCGACTTCCAAAACTTTCGACAGCCGAGGCGCAATGGGCGTAAAATCCCTTGAAAAAATGGAGAAATGTGACTCGGAAGCCGTTTGACTTTGAAACGAAAAGAATTGCTTCCGAGTTTTCGGCGTTCGGGTTCCGAATCGTTCAGCATCCGATACGCTCGAAAACTGAGGTTTCCCTGTCCAAAAATCAAGATTCCTTGTGCTCTGCTCCACTCCCCCTTTCTTCTTTCCCAGCTAAATATTTCTTTCTTTCTTCTTGTCCTCTGCCTCCCCCTCAGAGCTGGCGCGTCAAACAGGGCCTTAATGGTGGTGGCCTCTCCTCCCCACCCGCTATCTAGCAGCCACTAGCAGCTGCCCAAGGGAGGAAGCTGGTAGCAGCGGCCGTGGAGAGGCCATGGAGAGGCAACAGGATGCCCTCTCACAGCCGCCGCAGCCGCCATGGCTTGGGACAAGGGCCAGCTCATACTATTCCCCGATCTCGGCACTGGCAGCGGAATTAGGGACAGTCCAGGATCAAATCAGAAGCTGGGATGGCTTTCATAATTCCAGAACTGTCATTGGAGACAAGGGACACTTGGGGAGTATGCCTAGAAGAGCACAGGAATCATAGAGTTGGAAGGGATCCTGAGGGTCATCTAGTCCAACCCCTTGCAACGCAGGAATCTTTTGCCCCCAAACGGGACTTGAACCCGCAACCCTGAGATTAAGTGTTTCCCTGAGTGAGCTAGGGGCATAGAATTGGACTTCCCCTCCTTAATCAGCATGAAACGGACAGGCTTCGCTCTCTTGGTTAACAACCCAGGGAGTGGCAGGATCAGCCCCACAGGAGCCCCCCAGCAACACAGCCCCAAGGCGCATGTGAGCTCCTGCCCCTCAGCTTCCCGTTGCGCCTGGAGGTCTTCCTCGGCCAGGGCCACTGCCTGGGAGCAGCTCTCAGGCCCGGCCTCCCTGACCCAGCCCTGGACCTCGGGCGGCAGGATAGCCAGGAACTGCTCCAGGACCAGCAGCTCCAGAATCTGCTCCTTGGTGTGCCGGTCCACTTTTAACCACCCACGGCAGAGCTCCTGGAGGCGGCCATAGGCCTCGCCCCTCGGCCTCCTGGTAGCAGAAGCGGCGGAAGTGCTGCTGCCGCTGCTGCTTCTCCTGGGCGGTGGTGTCCCCGCGCAAGATGGCCGCCTTCACTTCCCCATCATCCTCTCTGTCGCTGGCCTCCAGGCTGCCAAAGGCCCACTCGGCCCCTCCTCGGAGGGCTGGCAGCAGCCTGGCCGCCCACTCTCCCTTGGGCCACTGGCAGGCCTCGGCCACCCGCTCAAAGGAGGCCAGGAAGCCCTTGGCATCGTCCCATGGGATGCTTCTGGCAAACCAGAGCAGCGCACGGAAACGCCGTTTACCTTCCCGCCGGAGCGGTACCTTTTTATCTACTTGCACTTTGTCATGCTTTCGATCTGCTAGGTTGGCAGGAGCAGGGACCGAGCAACGGGAGCTCAGCCCATAATGAGGATTTGAACCGCCGACCTTCTGATCGGCAAGTCCTAGGCTCTGTGGTTTAACCCACAGCGCCACCCGCGTCCCTCCGGAGACCTGTTGTCTTGGGCTAAAAAAACATTGGTTCCAGTCTTGCCCTCCAAAACAGGAGAGAACAAGTTTGTTCCATCTTTCACATGACCACTATGGGCAGCTTACAGAATAACTAAAAATATAATAAAAAACAAAACCAAAACAAACATCAAGCTTTAAAAACCTCCCTACACAGGCCTGCCTTCAGGTGTCTTCTAAAAGTTGTGTAATTCTTTTATCTCCTTGACAGCTGAAGGAAGGCCATTCCACAGGGAGGGCGCCACTACCGAGAAGGCCCTCTGCTTGGTTTTTGAAATTTATTTTTCAAAATTTGAAATTGGCTATCTTGCCTCTTCTTGGCCTCCTCTTTTCAAGGTTAAACCTAGCCAGCTCCTTCAACCGTTCCTCATAAGGTTTAGACCTTTGATCATGTTGGCTGTCATCCCTCGGGGGTGAAGATAAAATTAGGATAGAGGATCTTGTGGATTTACACACACACACACACACACACACACACACACACTTCTTTTTCGTCTTCTCTTCTTTTTCTACTTCTTTATTTCCTTCTTTTCCTTATTCTTGCTTCTTCCCTAGGTCTTTGGATTAGTTTGGCTTTCATTGAGTTTTATGCTGAAAACCCTTAATAGAAACCGATATGAAAAAATGAAGACACAAAAAATATATATTTACAAATAAAGCTGTATCCAATTTATGAAAGGATATATGATTTTTGACATGACTGAGAATCGCATAGCCAGGGACGGAGAACTTTAAAGCGTTAAGATCAGAAGGAGGAAAATATGAAAGCAACGAGAAGAGGCAGGAAGAAAATTTGGAGATATGCTTCAGAGGTCCAGACTATAGGGAGCCTGTAAAAATTAATAACTACAATTTGGTTGTTTTGTTTTTAGTTTATTATTTTTAATTGGATTATGATTCGGGTATCTTGATTGGCTATTTTTATTGGAAAATCAATAAAAATGATTAAAAAAGAAAAGAAAAAATGAAGACACAATTTCATACCGGCGGTGGCTAGACAGGGGAGGAAGGCTAATTGTGTTGGATCTGGAATTATCATATTTATTTATTCCTTTGTTCCCCGCCCATCTGGCTGACCACTTCTCGGTCCCTGCTCCTGCCAACCTAGCAGTTCAAAAGCACATCAAAGTGCAAGTAGATAAATAGGTACCGCTCCAGCAGGAAGGTAAACGGCGTTTCTGTGCGCTGCTCTGGTTCGCCAGAAGCAGCTTAGTCCTGCTGGCCACATGACCCAAACGCTGTACGCCGGCTCCCTCGGCCAATAAAGCGAGATGAGTGCCACAACCCCAGAGTCGGTCACGACTGGACCTAATGGTCAGGGGTCCCTTTACCTTTAAGGCAGCTTCCAACAAAGAGAGAAATTGTAAAAGGACTAAGTGTGGGGTGATTCATATTTCTGCTAACAACACTGCTCTCCCCATGCGGTCCCCACCCTCCCAAAAGGGTATCGTGGAGTTGGGAAGAGTTTCAGGAAACACCAGCCAAAGTCGGAACGTCTCCCACATGCGGAGAGGTTTCAACATTTGGGGATTTTTTTGGTTTAGAGGGAAATGTGAGAAAGAGGCAACGAGGCAGAACTTTATAAAATTATGCGCAGTCCATCTTATGGGCTGCTTGTCACATTTATTTTATTTTTAGGAGGGAAAACTAATGCGTGGCACGGAAAAGGAAACGCAAGCCGTGGGGAACACTGATAACGTGCTTCTCGCGCTCCCATAATGCCAGACATCCAATGAAGCCGAACGTTGGACCAAAGAAAAGTATTTCACAGTTAAACTGTGGAACTCACTGCCACAAGAAGCACCAACAGCCACTGATTTAAAAAAAGACAAATTCATGGAGGAGAGGGTTATCGAGTGATGATGAGGATGATAATTTTTTTTATTTGTACCCCACCCATCTGTCTGAAGGCAGTATTTACCGTATTTTCGCTCCATAAGACGCACCTAGTTTTTAGAGGAGGAAAAGGGGGGGGGGGATTCTGAACGAAACAGTGGATGTATGATTTTGGTGGTTCATGCTGTGGCCACAGACATGTGATTTGACAGTGAGTTTGGAGTAGCCCAATGCAAAAATCCTTCCTGGAGCTGCATGCTCCCCCATTGCTCTACCTGGACACTTAGGTCCTTTTGGTGGTTACCTCACTGCGAGGGATGTAACGGGCGCCACGTTTGCAATATGCAACTGGGAGAAAGCACCTTTGCGTGCCCGCATTGCAGTTTGCTCTGTGCGTTGCAGAGGACGGCACTGCATGGGCTGCAATTGCATTGCGTGAGAGATTTGCAGTTGCATTGCACGAAGGGTGTGTGCATTGCATGGAGGGTGTGTGTGCATTGCACGGAGTGTGTAGTTGCATTGCACGGAGGGTGTGTGCATTGCACGGAGGGTGAGGGCATTGCATGGAGGGTGTAGTTGCATTGCACAGAGTGTGTTTTTTGCATTGCACAGAGTGTGTGTGCATTGCACGGAGTGTGTAGTTGCATTGAACGGAGGGTGTAGTTGCATTGCATGGAGTGTGTTTTGCTTTGCAGGGAGTGTGTTTTGCATTGCACGGAGTGTGTAGTTGCATTGAACGGAGGGTGTAGTTGCATTGCATGGAGTGTGTTTTGCTTTGCAGGGAGTGTGTTTTGCATTGCACGGAGGGTGTAGTTGCATTGAACGGAGGGTGTAGTTGCATTGCATGGCGTGTGTTTTGCTTTGCAGGGAGTGTGTAGTTGCATTGCACGGAGTGTGTAGTTGCATTGCACAGAGCGTGTTTTTTGCATTGCACGGAGTGTGTAGTTGCATTGCATGGAGAGTGTGTGCACTGCACGGAGTGTGTTTTTTGCATTGCAGAGTGTGTGTCTGAAAAGGAAGCTGGCTCGGCGGCAGCTTTGTCGGGACTTCTTTAGGGGTTCTGGCCAGCGTCGGCCCTGTAAATTTACATATCATGATGGCAGCACAAGATGCCCCCTGCCCAAGCGGGGGCTGGAAGCTGGCAAGCAATAGCTCAATACCTTTTGCCCATATTCCCATTTTATTTAGGGATCCAGTTGGATATCGTTGCTAAAACATACCACTTGCCTATGGAGAAGCTGTCTGCCTTGAAAGAAGTTATTTTGTAATACTTCCTCTGTAGCAAGTGATGCTTCATCAGATCCGATCTTGCTGGGTCACTTAATTAATCTTCCCACTAGGCCAGGCTGCCTGCGGCCTGAGGTCCCCTTACCTTTGTGTACGCCTACCAAGTATGGAGAATTGCTTGGGCCAAGTTACAGCTACAGATCAACTTTTCAAGCTAAAGGACGAGGGGACGAGCCACAGCCCAGTGGCAGAACACCTGCCTGGCATGCAGAAGGCCTCGGGGACCAGGTTGAACCCTCCGCATTTCCAGGTCTGCCTGGGAGAGAGTCTGGTCTGAAACGTCAGAGAGCTGCTACCAGTCCGTATGGATGAGACCGAGCTGGACAGAGCAATGGCTTGACTAAGCAGAACACAGTTTCCTATGTTCCTGTGTCTAAAGAGAAGGGTTGAAAGGACCTGTTGATGGCATTTTACCATTGCACTGTGGAGAGTGTATTATGGTCTGTGTGTGTGGTTTGGGAGCTGCACGGTCAGGCGAAAAACAATGCTGTCCAGGGTTGTAAAGACTGCGGGGAGAATAACTGGGTGCACTCTTCCCACCTTGGATCAATTCTATTCTTCCAGGTGCCATAAGAAAGCGGCAGAGAGAGTGCAGGATAGTGCGCTACCCGGAAATGATCTCTTTCAGCTTCTGCCTTCTGGAAGAAGGTACAGGGTTATAAAGACTAGGACTAGCCGCCTGAACACTTCCAAGTTTTCGGCGTTTGAGAACCAAGGTGTTTGAGAACCAAGGTACCACTGTATATGACTTCATGTTAAAAGACAACTAACTTCCTGTGTTCCTATCCCTACTGAGCGATGTATACCATTTTCTGAAACCGGACCCTGAACAGCAGCCTATAAACATGTCAAACAAATCTACCTTCCTAATTTGCCATAGCACACGACTTGGAATCGCAGAACTGTGGAGTGGAAGGGACCCCAGAGGTCATCCAGCCTGACCCCTGGAAGTGCCTAAAGCTTTGCCACGAAAGGCAGTGTGGTTCTTCCTTTCACACAAAAATTGATCTTATGCAAGAGGACAGAACTGCTTGGACTGAGAGATGGAAGGGAAGGAGAGAAGAGCATAATGTCCCCAGCCATGTTACCTTTTGGAAGACGTAGCCTCCGTCGGGACCCCAGCCCACAATCGGGTCGGTGGAGGGCTTGCCGTTGATGTTCGGCTGGGAATTGATGGTCAGGATCCCTCTCCTGTTCACCTTGGCCAGCTCTTCTTTCATAAGGTTGGTCTCGGGCGCCAGAGGTTCATCGTTCCAAGGCAGGCAGGTCACCTATGGGGGGGGGGGGGGAGAGAAAAAAACTATCAATATTTTGGAAAGGGGAGAGGGCAGGTTGGGTGTGCACACAAATGCACAGCTTTCTCCCATGTTTCCAAATCCCCTTAAATTTTAAAATTCCTTCCCCCTGTTATACCTCAAGCAGACACACACATGTGTTAACCACAACAATAATTTATTTGTACAGTGATACCTCAGGTTAAGTACTTAATTTGTTCTGGAGATCCGTTCTTAACCTGAAACTGTTCTTAACCTGAGGTACCACTTTAGCTAATGGGGACTCCCGCTGCCTCCGTGCGATTTCTGTTCCCATCCTGAAGCAAAGTTCTTAACCTGAGGTACTATTTCTGGGTTAGCGGAGTCTGTAACCTGAAGCGTCCGTAACCCGAGGTACCACTGTACTCTGCCCATCTGACTGTGTTGCCCCAGCCACTCTGAGCAGCTTCCAACATATATTAAAAGCATTATTATTATTTATTGAATTTATATACCGCCCTATACCCAGGGGTCTCAGGGCGATTCACAGAAAAAAATCAAGATATAAAACCACAAAATTAAAAATAAAAACAACCACCCAATAGTCCTCCCCTCCAAAAAACAAAAACCCCACACCTTTTAAAAGGGCATAGGATGTAAATCAAATCAACCAAAGGCTTGGTTTAAAAGGAACTTTTTTGCCTGGCACCTAAAGGTGTGTAATGAAGGCGCCAGGCAAACTTCCCTGGGGAGAGCATTCCACAGACAGGGAGCCACTGCAGAGAAGGCCCTGTTCTCGTGTTGCCACCCTCTGGACCTCTCGAGGAGGAGGCACACAAAAGAGGACAAAATAAAACATTAAAAAGCTTCTCCATACGGGGCTGCCTTCAGGTGTCTAGTTACTCATCTCCTTGACATTTTCAAAGTTCCTTCAAGCACCTTTTACTGTGGGGCTGCAGTTCAGCAGTAGAGAAGGGCCTGCTCAGCATCCATAAGGGCCCTGGGTTCAATTCCTGGCATCTCCAGGTAGGGCTGGGACTAGGAGAGCCATTGCTGCCAGTCAGTGTAGGCAATACTGAGCTAGATGGGACCAAAGTTCAGACTTGGTATAAAGCAGTTGGTTCCTACAATTCACAGCCGAGGAGCAGAAAGCAATGCCTGAAACAAGACCATCCAAGTGTCCCTATTTTCCAGGGGCATTTATGGATCTACAGAAGCCGCCCTGGTTTCTGATTTGATTCCAGAATGTCCCCCTTTTAGAGAGTCCCTATTTTCATCAGAAGAAGGCTGATTACTGAAGAACTGATGCTTTTGAATTATGGTGCTGGAGGAGACTCTTGAGAGTCCCATGGACTGCAAGAAGCTCAAACGCATCCATTCTGAAGGAAATCAGCCCTGAGTACTCACTGGAAGGACAGATCGTGAAGCTGAGACTCCAAGACTTTGGCCACCTCATGAGAAGAGAAGACTTCCTGGAAAAGACCCTGATGTTGGGAAAGATGGAGGGCACAAGGAGAAGGGGATGACAGAGGACGAGATGGTTGGACAGTGTTCTCAAAGCTACCAGCATGAGTTTGACCAAACTACAGGAGGCAGTGGAGGACAGGAGTGCCTGGCGTGCTCTGGTCCATGGGGTCACGAAGAGTCAGACACGACTAAACAACAAAATTTTCATCAGAGAAATGTTGGAGGGTATGGAGTTATGCGACCCTCTCCCCCAAGCCAAGGAGATAAGTAACTACGCGACCTTTGGAAGACATCCGAAGGCAGCCCTGTAGAGGGAAGTTTTTAAAATATTTTATCAGTTCAAGTTTAAAACTGATGGAATATGCGCAGCTTGCGGACCTACGGTATAGAATAAGAGAACAAGAAAAACACACATTTAAAGAAGATTGGAAAATGTTTATTGAATATATGGGGGCGGTGGTATTGTGTACACTTGAAAACGTTGACAGCATTAAAATAAATTCAACAGTGTAAATAAGTTTTGAGGGATGTAATACAGTGGTATTACAGTGATAATACAGGTTACAGACGCTTCAGGTTACATACACTTCAGGTTACAGACTCCGCTAACCCAGAAATAGTACCTCGGGTTAAGAACTTTGCTTCAGGATGAGAACAGAAATTGTGCAGCAGTGGCGCGGCAGCAGCAGGAGGCCCCATTAGCTAAATTGGTGCTTCAGGTTGAGAACAGTTTCAGGTTAAGAACGGACCTCCAGAACAAATTAAGTACTTAACCCGAGGTACCACTGTTAAAGCCATGGTTTTCCCAGTAGTGATGTATGGAAGTGAGAGCTGGACCATAAAGAAGGCTGATCGCCGAAGAATTGATGCTTTTGAAGTATGGTGCTGGAGAAGACTCTTGAGAGTCCCATGGACTGCAAGAAGATCAAACGCATCCATTCTTAAGGAAATCAGCCCTGAGTGCTCACTGGAAGGACAGATCCTGAAGCTGAGGCTCCAGTACTTTGGCCACCTCATGAGAAGAGAAGACTCCCTGGAGAAGACACTGATGCTGGGAAAGATGGAGGGCACAAGGAGAAGGGGCGACAGAGGATGGTTGGATAGTGTTTTCGAGGTTACCAGCATGAGTTTGACCAAACTGCGGGAGGTAGTGGAGGACAGAGGTGCCTGGCGTGCTCTGGTCCATGGGGTCACGAAGAGTCGGACACGACTAAACGACTAAACAACAACAAACCACTGTAATGGAATACTGAATGGTATAGTTTATGTAAAATATGTAGGGATTTATGTTGTGCAAAATGAACCATGGAAAGGGAAGAAGGAAAGCCATTGATATTTTAAGGTTGTTTGAATGAATATTTGTGTGTGTGTGTGTGTGTGTGTGTGTGTGTGTGTGTGTGTTTTATTATGTTTTTATTGATGTTGAAAGACACCCAGAATGGCTGAGGCAATCCAGTCAGATGGGTTTGGTATAACAATAACAACAACGGAATAGGACGCCCCCATTTTCACTGGAGAAATATTGGAGGGTATGTGAGACTTGTGTCAGGACTCCAGAGACCGGACGCCCACACTTGTTCACCCCCTATGTGGAGGTTCATGGGCCAGGGCCCTCCCTGAATCTCTCACCTTGTGCCCCTCCTTGTTGGGCTCTCCGGCGATGTAACACCTGAACACCTCGAAGACGCTTTCCTCGCTGGTCAGCTCCTCGCCCCACATCTTCAGCAGCTCGTCCCTGGGAGATTTGCTCTTCAGGTAGAAGAGGTAATAATCCTTCAGCTCCCCAAAGGCTGGGGAGGATGAGTTACCCCTGAGGGTTGCGGGAGAGAAGGCATGTTAGGGCAGGGCAGGAACAAGCCCCCTTACAGGCAAGATGGCCTCCCCCACATTCACCCACTTGACTGCTCCCATCAGCAGAACTGTTGCAGGGACCACAGAATCCCTGTTCTAAATTTATAAGAAGTCCATCTTTTCGTGTGGCAATACCCAAACTCTGGAACTTCCTGCCTACGGACATCAGGCAGCTGCCTTCACTGTACTCTGTGCTAGAAACATTCGTGAAGCCCACCCAGATGTTTAGAAAACTGATGCATATTTCCATCTGTTTTTAGCTAGTTGTGAACTTGAGCTCTTGAAAGTATTACATTATCGCTGTTCTTACCGATAAATTTTATCGTTTTGTCTTTTTCGCAAACCGCTTCGAGGCTCATTTGATTTTTTGATTTTATACAGTCAAGTGGTGTATCCATTTCATGAAATAATGAATCGAACAAGGGAATGTGTAGTAAAGTTAGTACTTTCTTAGCAGCTTTTCTTTGGTCAAGTGGAAAATGAGGCCTTGTGGGAAACCAGTAAGAATTATGGGAACCGTCCTGTTGCTTTAACCCGTGAGCCTGTTGGCTCCAAGGGCGTGAGAGGATGACTATGGGAAAGGAAATTTCGGGCTAAATTGAAGGTTTACACCTGCGTTCAAAGTTATGAACATACCCTCTGTAATGTTATCTATCCTTAATTCCTTGGGAATGTACATCTGCCTAAGCTCCACCAGTCTCCATCGGAAGGGAGGAAACACCTTGATCTGGGTTCTGAAGGCTTAATTGGCTCAGCTGCCACAAGTTAGAATTATTAGCCCACAAGCTGGTCATTGGAGGATTCAAAAATAATCCAGGGTTCTGACTGTGTTTGGGGGTTTCTGATTCCACGTGCGAATTATGGATAAAAGATCTTGAGAATGGTTTGAAAGGTGCGCTCTGCAATTCGCAAAGAATCGCCCGGCTGCTGATGTCCACCAAAGCAGCCGTCTTTTCGTCCTTTTGTGCTTTTGCGTTGAAGATTTTCTGAGACCTTTGGATGCGGATTTCTGAAAGACTCTAACTATCCTATCTTTGCCTTATAGAAGAGAGTATATAGTCAGCTATCATTTACAACGTTCTTCTTTTTCTGTACTTGTAATTTACCAAAAGATGTGCCTGCTTTTTAGCATGTTCTTTACGTTTTAAAATAAATTTTTAAGAAAGAAACTTTCCCTTGTATTGTGTGTGCCTATCCGGGGGAATAGCTAATTCCAACGCCTAGACTTCTTGGTTACGCTCTACCAAAGGATTCCTGCCTGCAAGCTTGTGGAAGCAACTTGTAGTTTGGGGTTAGCCAGGAACAAAGGAGCACAGCTGACTCCCTTGAGCTGTGGCTTCTGGTAACCCTGGGTCGAGGGAGTGGTGGCAGCTCTACCAGTTCTATTTTGTCCTGTTTCTGAAAAGTAAATGGGTTTGCCAGCCTTGCTCAAGAAACCTGATCTGGCCGGAGAGCAAAGACAGGTGAGGGAGGGGCAAGTGGCTGGGCGCCCATTTACTACAGAACGAAACAAGGAAATCTGCCCAGAAAGTATAGGGTCTTTTCTGGACAATCCTATGGGTTTCAGTCAACTAGGTTTTACTTAGGGTAGCCCCGCTGAAATTAACAGGCCCAAGAGATAAGTCATTCCATTAACCTATCAGTAGAGGGAAATTCCCAGGTGTCAAAAAAGACTATTTATGTAGGCTACTACTGCAGCCCATGTCTTGTTAGCCCAAAAATGGAAAACAAACGAGGTCCCAACCAAAGAAGAATGGCAACTTAAACTGATGAAATATGCGCAACTTGCAGATTTAACATCTAGAATAAGAGAACAAGAAGAACATACATTTAGAGAAGACTGGAAAACGTTTACTGAATATATGGGTGAAAATTGTGTTCATTTAAAAATGCTGACAGCATTAAGATAAATTCAGCAGGGTAAATAAGTTTTGATGGATGTAACAATGGTTTCCTGAATGGTTTAAAGGTAAAGGTAAAGGTACCCCTGCCCGTACGGGCCAGTCTTGCCAGACTCTAGGGTTGTGCGCCCATCTCACTCTATAGGCCGGGAGCCGGTGCTGTCCGCAGACACTTCCGGGTCACGTGGCCAGCGTGACATTGCTGCTCTGACGAGCCAGCGCAGCACACAGAAACACCGTTTACCTTCCCGCTAGTAAGCGGTCCCTATTTATCTACTTGCACCCAGGGGTGCTTTCGAACTGCTAGGTTGGCAGGCGCTGGGACCGAACGACAGGAGCGCACCCCGCCGCAGGGATTCAAACCGCCGACCTTTCGATCAGCACGTCCTAGGTGCTGAGGCTTTAACCCACAGCGCCACCTGCGTCCCCTCCTGAATGGTTTAGTTCATGTAAAATACGCAGGGCGTATGGTATGCAAAATGAACCACGGAAAGAGAAGAAGGGATGTCACGGATTTAAGGTTGTTTAAAAGAATATTTTGAAATGTAAAATTTAATAAAAATTATATATAACTACCTCAACTGGTCTATAACCGTTGCATCTTTCTGGCATCTTCTGTTTTAATTCAGATAGGCCTCCCATCGCTTCCCAGTTCAACCAGATCTTTCCAGAGGGATACATCCACCTCCCCCCCCCCCCCCGCCACACTCACCAGCGGCCATTAGGAAACTCATCCCATTCCTGAGTTTGGTAGATGTAACTCTTCGGCCTGGAGGCCCAGAAAATGGGTCGGACATCTTCAACTCGCCGTTTGGGGTGAGTACTGACCGCCCAGGGCAGGGAACGCCTTGCAGGGGAGGGAGAGAAAATTAAAACATAAATTTGCACCTATACTTGCGTGCTGCATCTTTTTAAACACTTCCTGGTAGCTTACACGTGTTTTGCTCCCCTTGAATTAAAAACTGAAGGGATGGCTCATTTTTATACCCAGCAAGTGAGTCAGTGTGGTTGTAGTGGTTGGATTGGGATTTGGTAGGCCAAGTTTCAAATCCCCACTTGAACCCAGAAGTTCATAGGGGGACCTTGGGCTGGTCACTGTCTCTCAGCCTAGTCTACCTCGCAAGATTGTTGTGGGGATTAAATGTGTGGGGGGAATATATATACAGTGGGATATATTTACAGAAGTGAATAAATGAGGTTTACTTTTACAGCATGTAAGTAAGGAAGAATTAATTGCACCCTGATGTATGACTGTTGTTGTTTTTTAAATCATTTTTATTAATTTCCCAATAAAAACAGCCAATCAACATATCCGCATCATAATCTGATTAAAAACAATAAACTAAAATAAAAAAAACGGCCAAATTGTAGTCTAAATTGTAATTATTCATTTTTCCGGGCACCCCATAGTCTGGACCTCTAAAGCATATCTCCAAATCTTCGTTCCTGCCTCTTCTCGTTGTTTTCATGTTTTCCGCCTTCTGATCTTAACACTTTAAAGTTCTCCATCTCTGGTGATGTATGACTGTTTTGAGCATGCCTCATAACTGGGAGAAGCTAAGCTCTGGGGAGAACAGTGGCAAGCACAGAGGCAGAAGAATTATCCTCCCATCTGAAGAGATTGCCTGTTCTGTCTTTGTGTTGGGAGAGACTGAACGTTCCAGAGAATTACACCTTCCTAGCACAGGCTGACTGGAGGAGGCCAGTGGAGTCTGCTGGTCAAAGCAATCTCTCGCTGAGACAACTTGTATGCCTGGCCCCACTTGCAGGAGAGCTGTCCGTGGTCCTTAACCCAAACCTTAGTCTGCTCTCCAAGGTGCTGTTGCCTGTCCAACCAGGAATTTCTGGCCTACCCTTGCTTGGGCCACCAAGCAAGTGGTGGTAGAGAATCACCCTCTGTTCCTCTTCTGCCAGTCTGCTGGCTAGAAGGACAATTTTTAAAAAAGATATTTCTAGCCTTCACATCCATGAAGGCTGCAGAGGATGGAGTTTCCCTTACCCAGCAGCCAGCATGGAAACAATTCCCACAAGCTGGTAAAGAATGTGGCAAGATGGATTCCTTTGGGTTCAACGAGGGGAAAGAAGATAAACAGATTCTAGCAAGGATGGGCAATGTTTAAAGAATTCTGGACGGTCAGACGGGGGGGGGGGCTTAGATATAATCCTTTTGAAATTCTGTCGAGAGCATATGAATATTGTTCTTAAAGATCATAAATATATAAATAAAAAGGGTCCACCCACTAAATAGCTCAGTTGGGTAGATTGTGGTGCTGATAATGCTAAGGTTGCGAGTTTGATCCCCATATGGGACAGCTGAATATCCCTGCATTGCAGGGGTTTGGATGCGGCCCAATCGCCTTCTAAATCCGGGCCGCAGATGCTCCGGGACTCAGCGTGTTTTTACATCAGTAGAATGTGTGCTTTTATTTAAAATGTATCTCTGGGTTATTTGTGGGGCATAGGAATTTGTTCATTTCCCCTCCAGAAAATATAGTCTGGCCCCCCACAAGATCTGAGGGACGGTAGACCGGCCCACGGCTGAAAAGGTTTGCTGACCCCTGGACTAGATGATGCTCAGGGTCTCTTCAAACTGTACAATTCTGATTCCACTTGATACCTTTCCTTATTACTTTGCTGGCTTCTTTCCTCGCCCCCTTTCCTCCCTCCCTCTCCTTCACTTTTTTATTTCCCGTTTGCACATACTCTATTTCGGATTGTGACAGCAATTGTTCGTTAAACCTCCGTCATAACTTGATGCATCTTTGCAAAACTGTGCAATTATTGACCGGAATCTTGTTTGTTTCCATTCCTGCACTTGCATTGTTTACAGCAACACACAAAAAAGTTGGTTTTCCTTTTTTTAAAAAAAAGATGTTGCAAGCTACCGTATCTTTTGCTCTATAAGACGCACCTTTTCCTTCCTAAAAAGTAAGGGGAAATGTGTGTTCGTCTTATGGAGCGAATGCAGGCTGCGCAGCTATCCCAGAAGCCAGAACAGCGAGAGGGATCACTGCGCAGTGCTCCCTCTCGCTGTTTTAGCTTCTGGCTTAGTCACGCTCTGTCCCTTCCACCACCTCCTGGAAAAGCCCCCAAGAGCCGCGCTCCCTTTAAAGAGCCGCATGGAGCGTGTGTGCGGCTCTTGGGGGCTTTTCCCAGAGGAGGGAGAAGGGCAACACGTCTCCCTCCTCGGGGAAAAGCCTGCAAGCGCTGCACACACGCTCTGTGGGGTTTTGCTGCTGAGCCATCTGAGTCAGTTTCAGATTCACAACTTTCATCAGTGGGTGTGGGGTTTTGCTGCTGTTTATCCTCAGTCTCTTCACACGCTCCACGCGGCTTGTGAAAGGGAGGTTTTCCCACCCACCCACCCTTTAAGGTTCCCCTTCTGACCTCGCTATCGACCTCGGTTGGTCGCCTTTAAGGGGCCTGGTAGGAATTTTTTCCACTTGGCAAATTGGCACCGGCCATTTGGGTTTTCGCCCACCTCATAGCAAATCGTCACAACTCCTTTGGTTTTGGCGGTTAGGCATTGGTAGGGGTATTGTTATGTAGATGTGTTGGGGGGGAGGAACGCCATCACCTCCCCCAAATATTGAAGGGTAGTCTAGTAAAGGATTCCGGGGGCGTGGCCTCGTCCGAAGCCTATGGAGGCCAGGGCCTAAAGTGCGCCCCCGAGCGGTGACCCCGGGGGAGTCACTAGTCGATGTGCATCAGCAGGGCTCCCCCTGCTGGTGTTAACCCTTCCGGGTCTTTAAGCAAGCAGGCCGAAGCCGGATAGTTGGATAGGACCAATGCCTAAGCCAATACCGCTCATCACCTGTAACCGATAAAGTTGCGGGCAATTTTAGCCCATTAACCTAAAATAATGGTGTCATGTGTCTTTATTTCTACTGGTGGGAGGCAGGAACTCGCCACGCAAACGCCGGCACCCTTGGCCTGAAAAGCAAGATGCATGCCGCAACCCCATAGTCACTTTTGGCTGGACTTAACTGTCCAGGGGTCCTTTACCTTTTTACCCCTTTTTGTCAACAACTCCCATCCACTCCAGCCAGCACGGCCAATGGTCAGGAGCAACAGGAGCAGTCAGCTCAGCAGCCATTGCATCAGGCAAAGGAAGAGAGTTGGAACTAGAGGGTTGCTCTATTAATATGGCTAAAAAGACCAGCAATTTTACTCTGATTTTTTATTCCTTGCAACCATTGACATTCTGGCTCCGGCAAGTAACCAGTGCTTTTCTTCAAGGCTAGGGAAAAAGGTGCTAGTACTGCGTATCCTTGAATACCCCCCCCCCCGAAAAAGCAGTGACTGTAACTAAGAATTAGAGCCTGGACCTGCTTTCACCTCCTCTTCCCTCCCACTCCCCTTTCCTTTTGTGTCATGTCTCATAGGCCACACCCACACCCATATATTTAAAAGCATGTTGCTTGCTTCAAAGGATTATGGGAACTGTAGTTCACCCCTCACAGTTCTCAGCACCCTTAAACAAAGTGCAGTTCCCAGGATCCTTTGGGGGAGGGAAATGGGATTTAAATCATGTCTGGTTTGGATGTGACCTTAGATTGCGAGGGTGGGGATTGTCTTCTCAGGGACATTTGTAAGCCATTTTTGACTGAAGAGTGGCATGAAAATGCCTAGTAATTGCTCAGCTGAGAGGAGAATCCACATCCAAGAGCTACACAAACACATGCCTAATTAACAGGAAGCTCCTGCAGCCAATCAGAAGCCGTGGAGGATGTTTAGAATTCAAATAACGTTTGCAAACTGGAACATTCACTTCCGGGTTTGTGGCATTTGGGAGCCAAAACATTCGACTCACAAGGCGGTCAAGATCCAAGGTACGACTGTAGTCTTTGAAATGGGCCTTAAAAACACTCTCTTCTTAAGGTTTTTTAATGGTGCTTTAAGAGTTTGCATCATCTCAGTGCTAGGTCATAACAACTCTCCAGACCCTTAAACTACAGCTCCCAGAATTCTTTGGGGGAAGTCATGCCTGTTTAAACTACTATCATATTGTTTTAAATGCATGGTGGACCAAGTTTCTGCATTTACTAATGTTTTTACTGGTGTTGAAGTTTGGGGACGGCTAACATGCAATTCTCCAGGTAGAGTCCAGCTATTTCATCAAGCCCCAGCTTGCAAGACCAATGGCCAAGTAACTTTCAGATTTGTTGGCTGAGTTGCAGAACAAGCTTCTTCAGAAACAAGTCAGGTATGTGGCGATGGTTATCAAAGTTGCATTTGTTAACCTATTCTTCTGCTTCCTGCTTTAAATTTTTTAAAATTAGGGGAGGGGGAATTATACATTGTATCTTAAACTCTCTTTACACCCGCAAGCTGTTTTGAGGTTTTCAACCACAGCCAGGAAGATGGGACTATAAATATATATAAATAAAAGTACTGTGTGGTCTTTCTTAGGTGCTGATTTCATGCCAAAGTTTCCTCAAACTAGGAAACACCAAGGACTATAATGATAATTCTCATATAGCTCCAGTATTTATTTCAGGGGAATTTCCCGCTGTAATTTCATGAAGGGTAAAGTCTACATCCATTGCCTGGAGGTCAGGATACGCAAACTTGTTCCCTGCATCCCACAGGAACAAAATCAGGGTATGAGATGTCCACCCCATTTCAGCTACCATAAGATGATATGCTCCTCCAATTAGAGAATGAAGGGGCTCCTCTTTCACACTGAAATGTTGGGGGAATTTTTCCTCTGTAGCAACCACTGAGAGCATTTATGGCTCTCTAGACTCAAAGGGGACGCGGGTGGCGCTGTGGGTAAAAGCATCAGCGCCTAGGGCTTGCCGATCGAAAGGTCGGCAGTTCGAATCCCGCTGCTCGGTCCCAGCACCTGCCAACCTAGCAGTTCGAAAGCACCCCCGGGTGCAAGTAGATAAATAGGGACCGCTTACTGGCGGGAAGGTAAACGCTGTTTCCGTGTGCTGCGCTGGCTCGCCAGATGCAGCTTTGTCTGGCCACGTGACCCGGAAGTGTCTCCGGACAGCGCTGGCCCCCGGCCTCTTGAGTGAGATGGGCGCACAAGTGCCCAGAAGAGGGAACACTCCACAAGGAAAGGAGTCAGAAAAAGGACGAGAGGCTGCCAGCTCTGCTGGCAAGGGGTGACACAGCTGGGCTCCTGAGCCTCACAGAAAGAATGTAGTTGGTCAAGGGAGCCGTGGACTCAAGAAAGTCCAAAACCTCTGGGCTAAGGGAAACCCAGCCAGATTGGGGGGGGGGTATAAAAAGTAAGTTATTATTATAATTATTGGCATTTTCTCAAGTCTTTAAAAGTTGTTACACACACTTGTCTTGGCTGCTCACCTCCATGCAACATGTAAGGTGAGAAACTCTGTCGCAACAGTAAAATTAAGATCTGCCTTGCTTTGACTGGTTCCTGCCACCGCTCATTTTTCTCTGACCGATCATGGATTTAGCCCCAAGCCCAAGAAACCAGTAACTGAAAGGAGGTGGTTCATGGGAATTGAAGAGTATGCTTTCTGCATACAGCACACCCACTGCCAAGCACCTCCATCTCACCTGCCCCCAACCCCATACCACCCCTCTCCTAAAACCCCAGTCTGTCACTTCCCAGCAATAGAATCAGCCGTTCTGGAAGATTCCTAAAATGTTATTAATCCAGAGTTCAGAATTCAAAGGTCCCAAATATAAAATAAACGTTCATAAATGTACACGGCAAACACATAAGTAAGTACAGGGGTTCAATCCTGTCAGCTTCTTTAGGAGACAACAAGAGTCTGCAAAGCAGGATACAAATAATAGAAAAAGTATTAAACTGTACATTTCAAAGAATATATATATATATATCACCCTAGTGTTGCATGGCATTCACATTTTCTAACCACTAGGCCACACGGACTCTCCTAGAACCTTGGCAGTGAGGCCGGGAATTCCATGTTCCCAACTGCCGTTGCCTAGCAACGGAGCTTGGGACCGTTTGAGGTTCCTCAGTTCCTCAGCATCCTGAGGTGGGCAGAGGTGTGCCAACCTGTTGCGACAGAGTTTCTCACGTTGCACGGAGGTGAGGAGCCAGGACAAGTTTAAAGACTTGAGTATAGCGTCACGAAGAGTCGGACACGACTAGACAGCAACAACAAATGGAGGTAAGTCTAGGTTGCCATGGCCAGGGGACCTAACCCTGGAACCTACTTGTATGAACTTTATTATGGTCACAGACCAGGATAAAAAAAAAAGAAAGAGCATATAAATAAAGTAGCAGTTAGGATTTATTTATTTTTAACCGATAACTGTTAGAGCAAATGAGGACAAAGAAACAGGCATAGGATAAAACTGTTTAATGGTCACTTTAAAATGTGAAGGTTCATTGTTGCTTCACAAGTTGTGTATGTCTTTAAGGGCCAGGGCAAGTAACGAAACCCACTCTTACAGCTGTGAAACATAGCAGGTTCTGCTGAGTTGTGTTAATCAAGCTGTGTCAGCAATTGGGTATAGTACCGTATTTTTCGCTCCATTGGACGCACTTTCCCCCCCTTAAAAAGTAAGGGGAAATGTCTGTGCGTCTTATGGAGCGAAGCCAGCAAGAGCCGCTGCTGCCGACAAGCTCTGCGCAGCTCTCCCTTTAAAGCAAGAGCTGTGTAGAGTGTGTCTGCGGCTCTGGCTGGCTTTACAGGGACTGCCGTCTGTCCCTCCTTCCGGCTCATTGTAAAGCCAGCAAGAGCCGCGGCTGCTGAGCTGAGGCGGGGAGGAGGGAGGGAAGGGGATTCCGTGGGTCCCTCCCTCCTCCGTGGCTCCCTTTGAAGCAGCAAAGTGGGAGGGAAGCCGCTTACGCCCGTGTAAGCAGCTCCTCTCCCACTTTCCTGCTTCAAAGCAGCCACGGAGGAGGGAAGGAGGGGACCCATGGATCCTCTTCGCTAGCAGCAAAGTGGGAGGGGAGCCGCTTACACTCGTGTAAGCAGCTCCTCTCCCACTTTCCTGCTTCAAAGCAGCCACGGACGAGGGAAGGAGGCGACCCATGGATCCTCTTCGCTGCTCGAGGCTGCAGCGGATTCCCTCCTCCCGGGCTTAATAATGTATATATGTCAAGGGCTTTGAGATGCATATAAAATCAGGCTCAGCATTATTAACTGGACTTAGATAAGCCATGGTTCCCCTTCCTTCCCTCCTCTGAGGCTCGCTTTAAAGCAGCAAAGTGGACAGGAGCCACCCGCTTTGCTGCTTTAAATAGTTGAGTCCAACATTTGATTCAGAATATTTTTTTTCATGTTTTCCTCCTCTAAAAACTCTCTGTCTTCTGTCTCCTCTGCCCAGGAGGACTCTCCCGTGTGAGTGCCTGGGGGCCCTGCTCCTTCCTGCCACTTACCACCTGGCCCAGGGCAGGGCCTGACGGGCCTCACTAGGACAGTTGCTGTTACTGCTGGAGGGGTCGAGTGCTTTTAAAATGTCTTTAAAATTTTCTTTTGAATTTTTTGTAGGTGGGGTGGGGTGGGGTGGATGCTTATTGGTCCAACGCCTGACTACTTGGTTACGCTATACCTGATGAATTTCTGCCTGCAAGTCTGTGGAAGCAGCTTGCAGAGTGGGGCACAAAGGAGCATAGTCTTTTCCCTTGGACTGTGCCTCCGGGTGCCCTGAGACGGAGTGGTGGCAGCATTACCATTTCTGTGGCGTTTTGTTTTGTCAAAAAGTAAATGGCTGCTGGCCTCCGTTCCAGAAACCTGACCCACATGGAGGGTAAGGGCAGGTGAGGGAGGGGAGAGTGGCCGGAGCCCCTTTACTACAACCTTGTTTCTAAATTTATTGTTTTGCATTGTTTTAATTGTCTGTTTTAACCATATTTGCACAGCAGTTTATAATAATAATAATAATGATAATATATAATAATAATAATTTATACCCCGCCCATCTGGCTGGGCTTCCCTAGCCACTCTGGGCGGCTTCCAAAAGAATATTAAAATACTGGATTGTTTCAAGAAGTGGCAGAGAGATCTTTCTAGATTTGTCTGGTGTCAGCGTGCTTGTGTTGTTCACTTGTGTTCCTTTGGTGGTGAGAGAGGTTGGGGTTGGCCTAGGGTGTGATTGTTTGTTTGTGATTGGCTGTGGTGATCTTTGTTTTCGTGTGTGAGTGAGGTGGGTGGGTGTTTTGGATCAGGTTAGCCATATTGATTTGTATGCTGTTGGTGGATTATTGTCATTGTCCTGTTGGGCTGTGTATGTGATAAAGGGGAGCCATACCGGGGTGAAGGTGTCTTCTTCCGTTTGTCCCCGTGTCAGTTTGTTTATTAGTTAATTTTTCCAGTAGGGCTGTTTCCCATACTATTTGGTACCATTGGTCCATGCTTACTCCTGACAGGTCTCTCCAGTGTCTGGTCATGGTGTTTCTGGCTGCTGAAAGTAGGTGGGTTATGAGTTCTTTGTGGTGTAAATGGGCATTGTTGTCTTGGAAGATGTTTAGTAGGGCCAATTCTGGGGTCATGTCTTTGCTCAGGTGCACCACAGGTTGCCAACTTCTCTCATTGTCCCCTTGGAACAAAGCTTCTCCTAATCCTATTTGACTGGCATTGGTTTGCATTTCAAAAGGAGGTTGCTGGTCAGGGGCTAGAATCACCCACAAACTTACAAGGGCTTGTGTTAACAACTCAGCGGCTTGCTTGAATTGGTGTAAGAGCCATTCCAGTACACACTGGATTTCTGCTCCCAAGCCCAATCTAAATCCGAAATCACTCACTTCTCCTTGAGCAAACTGACATTTATACATTTTAATGGTCAGGTTTGCATCTTGCAATTGGGCCAAAGCTCTCTGCACATGCTTAAGGTGTTCTGGCCATGACTTAGAAAAAATTAACTCAACTTCTTCCAATCCCTCCCATCTCCCTCTGAGCATGGACAAAGGATTTTCTAGGAGCTTGCCAAAAGCTGGCTGGTCTGACACAAACTCTGGGCTCCTTGAGTAAATCTCAACCAAAATTCCTAACAGATTTTGAACACAGAGGTGGGGTAGGATGGAATCCCAATCAAACCTAAAAACACTTTTACTCATAACATAACCACACTGTTTCCTAGGACTAAAGTTCTGTAAAAGACCCACCAAATCCCATTTCTTCTCCACACAAACATTTGCATTACAAAACCTTTTTTGAAAAACAATAAACATATCGACTGGGTCTTTAAAGTCCTTGAGCTGTGGATAGAAAAACTCTTTTTCAGGCACAAAAGGGGTAAACTCTATTGTGCAAAGAGACTTTTCCGCAGTTTCTAAATGACCTAGGAGAGAGTGACCAAATCTCCGCTTTACTTCAAACGCGGCCAAATCTCCCACCATGGCAGAGGACTCTAAACTCTCCACAGCGGCTTGGCTGGGCTGAGCTGGCCCCCCTTTCTCTTCTTGCCTCTCAGCTTTTGGCTGACAGGACACGCTTGCATCTTTCACAGTCTGCGTCGCTAGGGGGGTCGCTGCAAGCTGCTGGAAAGGAACTGTAGATTTCAAAACCCCTTCCCCTAAAGTAAGGTTTGCACAAACTTGGGGTTCAGGGACTGGAACAAAGGGATCCCCCATAAAATCCTGGGAGGGAACTGAATCAATAGTTGCAGATTGGGGAATTAAATTTCCACCACTAGGATTACTCTTCCGAAAATCGGACTGGTTCAGCTGGGACAAAACTAAGTCATTTGATGGTCACAATATCAGAGTATATGCTTCGAAAGGAAGGCACAACAATTCGATGAAGGTGAACACTGGGAGGTGTGCTAGATGCTGAGGTGGGCCAGTTAACACCAGGGGTGGCAGTACATATTAAGCCAACCCTCTTCCCAACCGATTTCTCAGGAACAGCAGTCACAGCAGTTCCAGTGGTTTTGGGAGTTATAGCATCAGGCGCCCAACCTTCACCCCTCCCATCCGGGATAAGGCTTCCCTCAGCCCTCAAACCTTGAGGTGTTGTTCCCCAGTTTCCCATCCCCTGTACCTGGGTGGGTAAGACCTTGATGGAAAAAAGTTCACCGCAAGTTGTTGTTGGTAAACCTTAAATCCCAAATCGTTCCCCACCAGGACAGGACTTTTGCACACTTCAGGATCATGTACTATAGTTAGGTGGTTTCCATAGTACCCCTTATACGATACTGGAACAATGGCAGTAGGTTGAAAAATCTCATTCACACCATAGGGGCTAATCTTTAAGGGTTTAGCCTGCATCTGTATGGGCAAAACCAAATCTCTGGGCACACTGGTAATGTCAGACCCAGTGTCTCGGAAAGAGTTCACAGCAATTCCGTTGATCTCAATGGGGGCTGTAAACTTTGAATTAGCCCACTTCACATCAGGCACACTTGGAGCAGCACCAGTACTCACAGGTCCCACAATAACTGCACTTGAAGTGGCTACAGCTGGTTTGGAAGCTATAGCGTCAGGAGCTGCCCCACCCTTCCCCTCCGGGACCGGGCTTTCCCTAGTTCCTGATTTTTGCTGTTCCGCTTCCCAATCTTCCTCTGGTTGCTGGATCATGCGCACCGCAGGAGTCGAAGTCAAAACTGGAGGCTTCTTTTCACTTAATTGGGGGCAAACTGCTTTTATATGCCCCGGTTTCTTACAATAAAAGCACAGTCTGGAACTCGGAGACAATTTAGCATGTTCCCCACCTGCTGTAGGGGAGTCTTTTGCAGGAGTAGGGGGACCCCTGCTTTGATCTTTAACGGGAGGGCCGGACCTCCCGCCAGAAGCTGAGGCTGCCAGTCTGTACCCACCGGCCGGTCCCCTGTTTACCAGATGAGAATGATTTAGTCTAAAAGATTCTGCGAATTCTGTGGCCTCCTCTAAAGATCGTGGTCAGCAACCAAACTCGCAATTTCTGGAGACAGGTGGCGCATAAGTTGCTCTATTAGGGGTCTGGGTAAAAGGCGGATCTACATGGATCCTCATGGATCCTCCACTTTTTAAAAAAATAACTCCAACAAATGCAGTGTCAAATCACACCTAGAAGGCATGCCTACAAACTGGACTATAAAAAACATGGATCCAACACCACAAAAACATGGATCTGAGGCACGGATCCTCATGAATTCATATGATTTTTGCACTAGATCAGCCAAACTCACCGTCAAATTACATATCATGTCCAGGGGCATAGCCTGCACCACAAAAATCACGGATCCACAGCTTCCTGGCCATACCGTGGACTAAAAACGTGGTTTTGAAGCATGGATCTTCATGGATCCTCACACTTTTTGCATTGGGCCAACCCAAACTCACTGTCAAATCACATATCATAGCCAGGGGCACAGCCAACACCACAAAAACTCGGATCCACGCCTGCCTGGCCATACCGTGGCCCAAAAACGTGGTTCCAAACCATGGATCCTCATGATTTTTGCAAAAGACCAGCCCAAAGTCACTATCAGATCAAACATCATGACCAGGGGCACAGCATCTACCACAAAAATCACTGATCCACGGCTTCCTGGCCATATTGTGGCCCAAAAACGTGGTTTCGAAGCACGGATCCTCATGGATCCTCACGCTTTTTGCATTAGGCCACACCTAAATCACTGTCAAATCACACATCATGGCCAGGGGCACAGCATCCACCACAAAAAACTGAGATCTACGGCTTCCTGGCCACTCCATGGCCCAAAAACGTGGTTTTGAATCACAGATCCTCATGGATCCTCACTCTTTTTGCATTGGGCCAACCAAAACTCACTGTCAAATCACATATCATAGCCAGGTTCACAGCCTGCACCACAAAAAACTCGGATCCACACCTGCCTGGCCATACTGTGGCCCAAAAACGTGGTACCGAAGCATGGATCCTCATGGATCCTCATGATTTTTGCACTGGATCAGCCCAAAGTCACCATCAGATCAAACATCTTGGGCATGGGCACAGCATCCACCACAAAAATTACGGATCCATGGCTTCCTGGCCACTCCATGGCCCAAAAACGTGGTTCTGAACCACGGATCCTCATGGATCTTCACGCTTTTTACATTGGGCCACCCCAAACTCACTGTCAAATCACACATCATGGCCAGGGGCACAGCCTGCAACACAAAAAATTGAGATCCACGGCTTCCTGGCCATACCGTGGCCCAAAAACGTGGTTTCGAAGCACGGATCCTCACGCTTTTTGCATTGGGCCAACCCAAACTCACTGTCAAATCACACATCATATCCAGGGGCACAGCCTGCACCACAAAACTCAGATCCACGGCTTCCTGGCAACACCATGGACCAAAAACGTGGTTTTGAAGGTCGGATCCTCACGGATCCTAACGCTTTTTTCATTGGGCCAACCAAAACTCAACGGCAAATCACATATCATACCCAGGGGCACAGACTACACAACAAAAAACTTGGATCCACGGTTATCTGGCAACGCCATGGCCCAAGAACATGGTTTCAAAGCACGGATCCTCATGGATTCTCATTATTTTTGCACTAGATCAGCCCAAAGTCACCATCAGATCAAACATCATGGCCATGAGCACAGCATCCACCACAAAAATCACGGATCCACGGCTTCCTGGCCATACCGTGGACCAAAAACGTGGTTTTGAAGTATGGATCCTCATGGATCCTCACACTTTTTGCATTGGGCCAGCCCAAACTCACTGTCAAATCACACATCGTGTCCAGGGATACAACTTGCACCACAAAAAACTAGGATCCACAGCTTTCTGGTCATAACACGGCCCAAAAACGTGGTTTTGAAGCACGGATCCTCCTGGATCCTCACACTTTTCGCATTGGGCCATCCCAAACACACCGTTAAATCACACATCATGTCCAGGGGCACAGCCTGCACCACAAAAATCATGGATCCATGGCTTCCTGGCCACTCCGTGGCCCAAAAACGTGGTTTCGAAGCACGGATCCTCATGGATCCTCACACATTTTGCATTGGGCCAACCCAAATTCACTGTCAAATCACATATCATGTCGAGGGGCACAGCCTGCACCACAAAAAACTAGGATCCATGGCTTCCTGGTCATACCACAGCTCAAAAACGTGGTTTCGAAGCACGGATCCTCATGGATCCTCATGCTTTTTGCATTGGGCCAACCCAAACTCGCTGTCAAATCACATATCATGTCCAGCGGCACAGCCTGCAACACAAAAATCACGGATCCACGGCTTCCTGGCGACACCGTAGCCCAAAAACGTGGTTTTGAAGCACGGATCCTCATGCTTTTTGCACTAGATCAGCCCAAACTCACCGTCAAATCACACATCATGCCCAGGGGCATAGCTTGCACCGCAAAAAACTCGGATCCATGGGTTCCTGGTCATACCATGGCCAAAAAACGTGCTTTTGAAGCACGGATCCGGTACTATACCAGCTGCACTGGCTCCCGGTGGAGTACAGGATCAGGTTTAAGGTGCTGATTTTAACCTTTAAAGCCCTATATGGCCTAGGACCCTCGTGCCTACGGGACCGCCTCTCCTGGTATGTCCCACAGAGAAATTTACGGTCTGCAAATAAAAACATCCTGAAGATCCCAGGCCACAGAGAGGTTAGGCTGGCCTCAACTAGAGCCAGGGCTTTCTCGGCTGCGGCTCCAATCTGGTGGACCGCTCTGTCACAAGAGACTAGGGCCCTGCAGGACCTGACATCTTTCCGCAGGGCCTGCAAGACAGAGCTGTTCCACCAGGCCTTTGGTCAGGGCGCAGCCTGACCCCCTCCTCTGGCAATCTGCACAGAATTTTGCTTAATGGTTGCCATCAATTTGATTTTAATTAATTTTATAATGAATGTTTTTAGAATGTTGGATTATTCTGTTTGTTGTTAGCTGCCCTGAGCCCAGCTTTGGCTGGGGAGGGCGGGATATAAATAAAAATTTGTTATTATTATTATTATTATTATTATTAAGTTCTTCAAAGCCACACACACCTTCGGCTGAAAGCCAAAGTTCAAAGTTCTGGGCCATTTTCGCAGAATACACAGCAATGCTGTCTGAGGGACAAGACTTATCCCCTTTTCAGAAAGCCCTCCGATAGTTCTCAGGATGAAGTCCATGCCTTTGCATGACTAATTTTTTTAAGCGCTCATAGTCATGGATTTGGGATGAGGGGAGATGGCCCATCAATTCGGCTAGGTCTCCACAAATTAGGGAGCGCAAAATTGGCATGTACATTTTCAGGGACACCCCCATATCTCGGCAGGTTACTTCAAAAAGAGTCAGAGAACTCAGAACATCAGTGGGGGGCTGATATTTCGGAAATGCCCCCCAGTTAAGGTTGCTCAAAGTTAGCCCCGGAGGAGACTGTCTGCCATTTTCTCCTCGTGGCTCCTCGTGATTGTAGTCATACCTTGGAACAGGATGTCGAGACGCTCATCCCTCCGGACGCAGGTGTTCCTCCGCTGCGTATACACGCGAGGGTCTAGGGAGAAATTCCTCCTCCTTCTCCGCCGCGTACCATTGCACCGCTCCACAAGTTTCCCAAGCTCTTACTGGCGAGTAGACCCGTCCTGGGGTGGGGGAACGCCGTCTCACCGTTCTGCGAATGTCGCACGATGGACACTCTCGACGGTGGTCTCCCACAGACACTTCTTGCAGCTGCTGCGGCAGATCTTGATACTCATAAGCCATCCGGCTGACTCTCTGCCCCATAAGAATGGTTTTGCACCCACTCAACCGCATCGCCCTCTGAAAACTCCATCTCTTTAGGCTCTGCATAAACAAGATAGTTCCCTCTAGGACGTGTGGAGGCCATCCCAGCTTCCACTTCCTCACAAGGTGACAAGGGGTGGTTAACTGGCGCGCCCCTCTCTCTCTCCAAGTTGCAGGACTCTTGCCCACCCTTCCAAACAGTTCTTAATTCGCTGGCGTCCACCAACTCTCTCTCCGACTCGGGATCTCCCGAAAACCAGGAGGCGGATTCCACTCTGGGACTTGGAGGTTGGGAGGGGGGGTTGTCTCCGAAGGAAGGGAACTGCCTTCTCCACCCGGACCCCATTCGTCCACAGTTCGCAAAGTGTATTCCTGGGGAGCCCCGGCTTCCATAATTCCTGACTATCTCTATCCCCCCCAAAAATAAAACGCCTTAGTACACAAAAGATTCGTGCCAATTTAAAATCAAAGTGCCTTTCTGCAGGGAAGTTCCATCCCACCGCTGCCACCATGTAGTAAAGGGGCTCCTTTACTACTACTAATAATAAAATTTATTCATACCCCGCCCTCCCCAGCCAAGACTGGGCTCAGGGTGGCTAACAACCAATAATAAAAAAATGTTGATTAAAATACAATTTAAAAGATTAAGATACAACATTAAAACATTAGGATGCAGCCTCTTCACAGGAGGGAAAAGGAAATAGAAAGAGGGGGAGGGAATCAAACTGATTCTAAGCCAAAGGTCAGGTGGAACAACTCTTTTTTACACGCCCTGCGGAAAGAAATCAGATCCTGCAGGGCCCTGGTCTCATGAGACAGAGCGTTCCACCAGGCCGGAGCCAGTGTTGAGAAGGCCCTGGCTCTGGTTGAGCTAATCTAACTTCCTTAGGCCCCGGGACCTCTAGGGTGTTGCTATATATGGACCTTAAGGTCCTCTGTGGGGCATACCAGGAGAGGCGGTCCCATAGGTACGAGGGTCCTAGGCTGTGAAGGGCTTTAAAGGTCAAAACCAGCACCTTAAATCTGACCCTGTACTCCACCGGGAAAAGCACTGGGTGAATATGCTCCCATGGCAGAGACCCCGTGAGGAGCCTCGCTGCAGCATTCTGCACCCGCTGGAGTTTCTGGGACAGCTTCAAGGGCAGCCCCGCGTAGAGCGAATTACAGTAGTCAAGCCTGGAGGTGACTATCGCATGGATCACTGTGGCCAGGTTGGGGCGGGTAAGGTAAGCGAAGGTGGAAAAATGTCACTTTGGCTGTTGTAACCTGCGTCTCCATGGAAAGGGAGGTGTCATGGATTACACCCAAACTCTTAACCGAAGGCTTCAATGAATAGAAGGATGAATAAGGTCTCTAAGGAAATGGAGGCCAGAGATTTTCAGTTTGTTTCCCAACCTACCTCGTCTGTGATTTCCTGATGAGCACAAAAACATGAATGGGTCTGATCCATTCTTCACATTCTGATGTTCCTGTTTCTCTTTTCTCATGGACAGGGAATTGATTTTGATGAAGATCAAATATCGGAAATCGGCCTGGAAGATGGGGAGGATCTTCCTCCAAGGTAATCCTGTGCTAATCCCCTCCCCCATAATCAATTGCTTTAAAAAAAAACCCCGGTCCATTTCTATGGTGGTGGTGCTTGGGGTCTTTGAAGGATGGGGGGCAATAAACCCTTTTGACAAAAGTGCTACTCCTGTCTCCCCTCAGCATCCCAACCACAGCTTCTCTGGATGCGGCTGATCTTCCTCCTGAAAGCGGCAGCAGGGACCAGCTGAACAACAGACTTATGGATTTCGTCGCAAGAATAAAGAGTGGGATGAGCCGAAGGAAGGCGCTCCGAGATCTTTGCGCCTTCCTGCAGAAGATCCAGGAACATGTGAGTTGCGTGGCGAGTTCCCGCCTCCCCCACGGAAATAAAGACACAGGACACCAGTATTTTAGGTTAATGGGCAAAATTAGGCCACAACTTTATTGATTACAGGAATTGAGTGGTATTGGCTTAGGCATTGGTCCTATCGACTAACCGGCTTCAGCCTGATTGCTAGAAGACCGGCAAGGGTTAACCACCAGTAGGGGGAGTCCTGCTGATGTACATCAACTAGGAGCTCCCCCAGGGTCACCGCTCGGGGCGTGCCTTAGGCCCACACCTCCATAGGCTTCGGACAGGGCAACGCCCCACGGAATCCTTTACCGGACTACCCTTCGATATGGGGGAAGGTGATGGCGCTTCCTCCCCCCACTCATCTGCATAACAATACCCTTACCAATGCCTCACTGCCAATGCCGAGGAAGTTGTGACAATTTGCTATGAGGTAGGCAAAAAGCCAAATGGCCGGTGCCAATTTGCCAAGTGGAAAAAATTCCTGCCGGGCCCCTTGACGGCGACCAACCGAAGTCCATAGCAATGTCAAAGAGCCAAACCTAAAGGGTGGGAAAACCGGAGCAGCTGGGGCACTGGGAGAAAAAGGGAAATCCTCAGCCGCGCCGGCCCTAAATAGCGCTGGCCACACCTCCCGGGCCAGCCGATTGGCTGGCAAGGGAGATGACGCGCCCGAGGATGCCCTGCTCTCATGGGGGCTGCAAGCCAGCCCCGAGTACGTGGGGGGAGGGCATGAAGCCCGCAACCCCACCTCCTCTCCAGCTCAGAAGTGGCTTTACTGAAGGGAAGCATTGCAACCATGCAGGGCTGTCAAGGCCTTCAGGCTGCTGCTTCTAGGCCCACCCTGCAAGGTGCCCAAGGGACGATCAGGCATCCCAGCACATACTCAATTTGGAGAACAGAGCTGGGCCATAGTGAGTAAAGTGGCTGAGAAAAGAAGAAAAAAAGCAAAGATTAGGAAAAGAGGGTTTAGGTTTAGGATGCTAAATGTTTTGGAATGTTTGGAATAAAAATGTTATAGGAAAAATGGTGATCAGTCCCTTCTCTGGGTTTCTTCTCAGCCATCGGCAGTGATTCATGCATGCTCCTATGGCCAACTGGTGGCGATTTCCTGCCTTTGTGCATTGGATCCGGACCCGGAGAGCAGGCAGCGGGCAGCAGAGGCCCTCTGCCATCTTCTGCCCATCCTGCGGTGCAACGAAGGTAAGACTGGAAGAATGCATCCCAGCATGGGGTGGGGTGAGCAAGACCCAAACTAACGCTTTGGCTTTCCTTTGCAGAGACACTGGCAGGAACGTTAAGGAACCAAATGCTCATCATCGGAGCTGAGGAGGTCCTCGAATCCACCGGAGGACCGGTTCCTGGGCTGTTCGTGAATAACTGTTACTCTCTTGCCACGGTAAGTCGCTGTCTCTCAAGCCACATGTTCTGGGTTCTGCAGAGGCAGCACCTGGGTTTTCTGCTCCCCAGCCCTGCCCTGTGGGCATCTCTGACCTTCCTCTCTCGCTTCAGGTCTTTGGCGCCTTTCTCCCTGCGGAGCAGCTCTTGGAGGCCATGTGCTTCCTGGCCAGAGACCTGGTTCTTGAGAGCAGCTTTGACCCCTTGGACATCTCCCACCTGCTGCAAAATTTCATCAAGCAGTTTGGCGGCACAAAAGTGAAGGTAAGGCATCTGGAAAGGTAGGAGAGAAGAAGATTCTCCGCTTTGGTGTAGGGGAGGCAAGCTCATGCCATTGGGTGGCCAGGACACATGTTAGTTGAGAGGGGCCTGGCAACGTCAGGACAAGAAGCTCAGCCAAGGGTCCTGAGAAACATGGGTTCAGGGATGGGGAACCCTCCTCCTTCTGGGAGCAGACTGGCAAGCTTCTTCTCTTGGCCCACAATGGAGAGGGGAACTGGCGCCCTGGAGCTGCCTGGGTCCAATACTCCCCAGGACCCTGAGTGGTACCTTGGAAGGAAGAGGCTGTGGTGGCACAGGTCAAGGGTCCCTCTTTCAATGAGGGATGGAGACAGCCCCGCTTCCTTGTACTCTCCAAGCAACCCTCTCCTTTTCTCTGACAGGTGGAGGTGCTGCTGGAGGCCTTCTATAGGATCAGCCAGGGGCCGACAGTGCAAGGCAGGAACATGGCCGTCTTCGCTTTCTCCATCTTGGCGCACCACCACCTGGACCAAGTGGTGCAATATCTCCTCCAGTTTCCCTTCGGGTAAGGAGCCCTCCAGGTTCTACTGGGCTAAGGGGGAGGTTGGCAAGCTGCAGGGCTTGCTCAGAAAGCCCTTGCTGCCGTTTCCTCTCTCTGGAGCATGGCAGCAAGCAGAAGACTTGAATCTGACCATTGCTCTTGTTTTTGCATTCACAGAGACTGCGAGAGAGTGTGGAAGGAGGTTTTACCATCGGCCGATCCAGAAAAGCTGATCCATCTCATGGCCAAGCAGATTTACCAAAGCCCCTTGGCGGAATCTGCCACCCAAGTGGTAAGGACCAACCACCTGCTTCCTGGCTTCCTTCTTCCCAGGGTAATATCGAGGGGTTCCTGTATTCTGCAGAAAAGCAGAGAAAGTGACTTGCACCCCTCTCTCTTCCAGCAACATCTCAGCAGCCTGTTGCACGCCATCCTCAGGATGGAGGACTACAAGGCAGCTGTGCGCCAGAACTTCCCACAGCTGCTGATCGCTCTCCTGGGGATGGTTGTAAACTTCCACTACTATCAGGAATTCCTCGGGTGAGTAGTGTGTTGCAAAGGGACCAATGGAGTCCTTTCCCCTTCAGCCTCGGGGGGGGGGGGGTTCCAGTCCAGCTTGGTTTTCCAAGGGAGGCTCTCCTTCAGGCGGCTGCTGGGGAAGGAATGTGAGTGTGTGCCAATGACCCTCCTGGTAAAACTGGCCTTGCTTTGGTTCCAGAGGGGCTAAGGAAGTTCTGCACCTCCTTCTTGGCACCACTGGAGAGCAAGTGGAGGCGGCCATCATCAACCAACTTTTCTGCCGGGAGACTTTCAGCCAGGGGTTGTCTGCCATGGTGAGGTAAGAGGAAGAACGCGGTGACCTTCCCCAGTGGCCTGGCAAATGGAGCTGAAGGCACAGGATCGGACTGTGCCCGTTTGCTTCCTGCGGTGTCTTTCCCTTCCTTACCAAGATCTCCTTCTCCATTTCAGAGCCGTCGGAAAGCGAAGCTGGTGGATCCCTCCCATGGTGGAAAGCATCATCGCTGCTCTCGAGGACCAGGATTTTGCCGGGATGCCACAAGTCGCGGCAGCTATCTACATCGAGGTGAGGGGGACTGACGCGGGAGGAAATGGGTGCAGCAAGGAGGCCCTGGCTTGGTTTCTGCCGAGTGTTGGGCTACTTTGAGCCTAAGGACTGTTGCCTGTTTTAGTGCTCCTCAGAGTAGACCCATTGGATTTGATGTACATGGCAAACTTTGGTCCATTCACTTCAGTGGGCTTGCTCTGTGCAGAATTGCAAATGGTGGGCAAAAGGAGAACCTGCCTCAGCCTCTTATCCCTGAAGGGTTTCTTTCTCTTTGGGCCTCTTTAGCTGCTCAGCTGCCGTCTGGAGGTCTATCCCTGTGAAGATACACTGGAGCAGCTCCTCACCTGGCTGGAATACGACTGCCTGGAAGTTCGGAAGCTCAGCGTCAGAGGGATATCCCTGCTTCTGGACTCTGGCATGGCAAGTGATGCTCAGAGGAGGGGGGGGTACAGATCTCGATTCTAATCATGGCCCAGCACTCTTTCCCTGGCACAATACTGAAGGGCCTGTGCTAAAAGGCATGAGGCCTTTCAGACCTTTGAAAAGATTCTCTCTTTTGTGTAGGACCCTGCGCTTCTGCGGCTCTTCCTGAGGGATTCCCTCTTTTATGTAGAAGCTGATGTCCTCCCAGAGTTGATAGAGCTGGTAGACCAAGCCTACCATTCCAGGGAGCTGGGAGAGGAAGACCTGGAGAAGCTGGCGGCAACCTACTGCGGCCTGGCTGCCCATGTGAGTATGAGGGGAAACATGACACCACACCCAATGGAGGAGGAATGCTTTGGAAGAGGAAGGGTGGGGTTTAGACTGGCATGCAGCGGAGATGTTCTGGCTTCAGGAGGGTGTTCCTCTGGAAAGTGATCTGATGAGAAACAAAACCTCTGATATTTTCTGCCTACAGGAGGAAGCCTCCGTCCGGGCATCAGCCATCGAACATCTGGGGCTGCTTCGGGGCTGGGCGAGAGACCAAAGACTTCCCATTACAACAACAGAAAAGGAAGCCATTCACGAACTGGTTGTGGTCCTCATTCACCTCGAAGACGAGGACCTTGAAGTGGCCAAGGTGAGGGCCAAAGAGGTGGAGGGATTGTTCTCAGGAGCTTCCGAGACTATGTCCCGCAATTTGTAACCCTCTTCTCTTCTTGTGTTGCAGGCCGCAAGGAAGGCTCTTTCCCATCTAGCCCCAGAAGTCAAGTGGTGGGCTCATTCCAACAAATTTAGCCTCCACTTTGCTCTCCACCAGGCTGCCAAGCATCTGGTAAGGTCCCTCTGCCTTTGTTGGCAGCTTTGCCCAGGCATGTCTTTGGGAGTGCAAGGCTCTTCTGCTGCGCTCTCAAGCCTCTCTGATGCCACTTCTCCTTTGTCTTTGCCCACAGAGCAAGACCTTCAGCAAGGGCATCCTTCGGAGTGCTGCCTTATCATGTACGCAGCCGTCTGCCAACAGGCTGCCAGCTGTCTCCAGGGTGGCAGCTCTGCTTCTGGGTAAGTCAAGCAACGTTCTTCCCTGGTAGGGAGGGACAGAAACGTCTTGGTAACAATGGCAGGGAGGATGGACATGTCCCCAGGCCACCTGCTAGGTAGGCCTCCATCTGTGCCCAGATCTTGCTCTGAGTGCTCCGTGAGGGTGGAGGCCTCTAGAGCATACCTGTCCTCCTGCCGAGCTGCCTCTGTCTCCACTTGCTTTGCACCCAGATGACGTCCCTTTTCTTGCCCTCTCTCTCTCTCTAGGTCATCTGGCTTTCCGGGATGCCAGTTTCATCCGCAATCAAGACATGGCATCCTATGGAACATGTGAGTGAGACGTACGGAGGGCAGGGAGGGATGCTTCTGCTGAGAAAGGTCTTCAGGGGAAGGCAAATTCTCAGATGTATGTTCAGGCAGAGGTGCCACAAGATGAACATGCAAAGAGAATTGGAATGTGACTTCACTGCTCTCTCTTACACACAAACACAGCTGACGGCTGTTTTCATATTGTTGATGGGTGGCTCTTTTCCTGTGCATCTCTGCCTTGCTCAACCTTTCTCCCTTGCCACTCAGGGCTGGAGGAGATGCAGCAGCACGAGGAAGAAGAGCTTAGGCAGACAGGGAGGAGCTGCCTGAACATCATGCAGCGGGCCTATAGACATCGGAAGAAAGGCAGGGTCCAGCGCTTTTTGAGGAGGCTGCTCCACTGCGTTCACAGGGAACCTTACCCGAAGGACTTCCTGAGCTGCATGCCAGGTGAGTGAGGCATCTGGTGGGCTATTGGGACATCTGGTGGGCTGTTTGGATGGGACGTTTCTCAACGAGCCCCTTTCTCCTCCTGACAGAACATCCGGAGTAGCGCCAGGCCAAGGCAACGTGGACACCAGAGTTGTGCTGCAGAGATACCATCTTCTGCTCTCCGCAGGATCCAGTCTGGACCAGCGCCAGGAACATCAACGCCACCAGGATCGACCAAGAGGAGTGGTGCTGCCCTCACGACCCTCCGTACACAGCGGTAGGAAACCTTTTTGTTGTTGTGTTTCTTGTTGATGTTGTTTTTGATTGTTGATTTTATTGATTTTGAATCTCAGGGTGGTTCACAACACCAAGTATACGAAGCACAAAATAAATAATAAGAATAATCACTGCACAAAATTCATAATAAAAATATCAGAACATAATATAAATTAAATAAAAACATACTAAAAATAGCCACAAGACCAATGTATGCACACTAATAAACAATACAAGAGCCCTGAAACAACACTCCAGCCCACAAATACAAAATCTAAATCAACGTAACACATTTAACAACCATTTAAAACAACCCCACCTTCTTGAAGAAGGCTGATATATTAGATTTAGAAGGTTGGAATACGAGGTTTGGATGGCACGCCTACCTAACATACAACAAAGTGGCAGTGCATAAGGACTTTTAAAATCATATACAGTGGTACCTCGCAAGACGAATGCCTCACAAGACAAAAAAAACTCGCTAGACGAAAGGTTTTTCCGTTTTCGAGTTGCCTCGCAAGACGATTTTCCCTATGGGCTTGCTTTGCAAGACGAAAACGTCTCGCGACTTTGTTTCCTTTGTCTAAAAACCGTTAAAACAAAGGGTGCTTAGCTTGAACAGCTGCAGTTGCGACTTGACTTTGAGGAGCAACTGTTAGCACGTGGTTTGGTAGCCTTTTCTCAGACTTTGCTCACTTTTGAAGCTTTTCCAAAACTTACCATTTGGTAAGTTAAACTTTTAAAACTTTTTGGGGGGGTTTGGATTTTGGGTTGGGGTGTTTGGGATTCAAGGACTTGGTGTTGTGGGGGGGTTTGCGATAATCTGGGAGCTTGTGGGGCTTTTTTTGGAATTTTTATGATTTTCTGTGACCATTGGGCCAGGTTGGTTTTTTTTTGAAAATTTTTCTGAGTTTGAATTTCTGAGTGCTGGCTGGCTGGGGGAACAGTTGGAGAGGTTTCTGCAGGAATCTGGGAGCATGTGGGCCTTCTTTTGGGAATTTTTATGATTTTCTGTGACCATTGGGCCATGTTGGTTTTTTTCAAAAAAAAATTTCTGAGTTTGAATTTCTGAGTGCTGGCTGGCTGGGGGAACAGTTGGGGAGGTTTCTGCAGGAATCTGGGAGCTTGTGGGGCTTTTTTTTTTGGAATTTTTATGATTTTCTGTGACCATTGGGCCAGGTTTTTTTTTTCAAAAAAAAATATCTGAGTTTGAATTTCTGAGTGCTGGCTGGCTGGGGGAACGGTTGGAGAGGTTTCTGCAGGAATCTGGGAGCTTGTGGGGCTTTTTTTGGAATTTTTATGATTTTCTGTGACCATTGGGCCAGGTTGTTTTTTTTTTCAAAAAAAAATTTCTGAGTTTGAATTTCTGAGTGCTGGCTGGCTGGGGGAACAGTTGGGGAGGTTTCTGCAGGAATCTGGGACCATTGGGCCATGTTGTTATTTTTTGAAATTTTTTTTTTGTCTGGGTGGGGGAACAGTTGGGGAGGGGTTTGCAGCAGTTGGGGAGGGGCAGGGGGAGCAGTTGGGGAGGGGTTTGCAATTTCTGTGTGGTGGGTGGGTGTCTGTGGGAGCAGTTGAGGTTTTTGAAGACATTGGGGATTTTTGAAGCTTTTCCAAAACTTATTTTGCAGCCATTTGAGGTTTCTGAAGACTTCGGTGGTTGATTGTTGAAGCTTTTCCAGAACTTCTCTTGCATCCATTTGGCAAGTTAAACTTTTAAAACTTTTTTGGGGGGTTTTGGATTTTGGGTTGGGGTGTTTGGGATTCAAGGCCTTGGTTCTGGGTTTTAATTTCTGTGTGGTGGGTGGCTGGGTGCTTTTGAATTTTTTGGATTTGAAGCACATCACTGATTTTTTTCTCTTTTTCTGAGTTTACGAAGGTAAGAGCTGTGCTGCCATGGGACCCAAGAAGACTGCTGCTGCGGTGGCCGGCGAGAGGAAGAAGAAGAAGGTGACGCTGGAAATGAAGAAGGAGATCATCCGGAAGCACGACGGCGGAATGCGTGTGGCGGACATCGCCAGGGAGTACGGGAGGAATCCATCAACCATCGGGACCATCCTGAAGATGAGGAAGAAGATCCTGGCGACTGATGCAGCCAAGGGAGTCACCAGGATCGTGAAGAACCGCCCAGCTGTTCTGGAGGAGTGCACGTGGCACATGACGTTGGGAACTTTTTTGATACGAGGGTCATTTCGCCTTTCAGGGAGGTGCTGAAAAGGCGGATGAAGCAGCAGACTATGGACAGGTTCTTGAGCAAGAAGCAAAGAGTGGAAGAGGAGCCTTCTTCGAGTGGTCCCCCAGAGTCTTAGAAAATGTACTGTACACTTTGTTGATTTTTAAATGTTTTTCTGTCATGTTTATAAAGTTAATTTATTTTCCCTTCAATTTTTGAACTGCTCTTTACAGTATGTGTGACTTTAAAGAGCAGTTAATAAACTGTTGTTGTACCAAATTTGGCTTTGTTTGGACTTTTTTTGACCATAGGAACGCATTAATTGATTTTCAATGCATTCCTATGGGATTTCGTGATTCGCAAGACGAAAAATTCGCTAGACGACAAAACTTGCGGAACGAATTAATTTCGTCTTGCGGGGCACCACTGTAGTAAGAATTTCATTATACAAGGTCTGGGATAAGTACTACAGACTATTAGAGCCCAAAATACCCTGGTGGGCATCCCCAGTGGAGATGATAACGGTAAAAAAGACAAACATGGGCACAAATTGGGCAACTTACCAACAATTAATAAAGGTAGAACAGGGCCAATTAAAAATCAAATTGTATGAAGAAATTAAACAGTATTGTAACGGCTGGATTCAATATCACCAAATAGTGCATATATTTAATCAGGATAAGAAAATTGGTTTTGGAGAAAAGAAGTCATTCTTACAAAAGGAATTAGTACAAATGAATAAAAAGACCCTATCTAGGGTGTATGATCTACTTTTGGAATGGGAACTCAAGGATGAGATGATAAAGGACGTTATGATAAAGTGGGCGCAGGATTTTGGCCACAACATAATGTTAGCTGTGGAAATTTGACATCAAGTTCACAGCATGTTATACAACAAGGGAGAATCTAATGAAAATGATCTACCGGTGGTACCTAACCCCTGCCCCATGGAATCGCCAAAAATCTATAAGCAAAAAACCAATGTGTGCTGGAGATGTAACACCGAGAGAGGAACAATGTACCATATATGGTGGGGTGTAAGGAGATAAAAAGCTTTTGGAACAAAGTTCATGAAGAAATCATTAAGGTTTTTAAAAAATCATTCAACAAGAAACCAGAAGCGTATGTTGCAAGCATAAAATTTTGATTCTTAAGATTTTAGGCTCTTCTAGCCTTAACAATTTAAGCATTATTAGGATACATGGTTATACATAAAGCATATAATCTTGATTCTTAAGATTTTAGACACTTCTAGCCTTAACAATTTAAGCATTATTATCAGTATTTATGGTTATACATAAAAGGTAAAGGTAAAACTCTTCCAGGTGGCCTTGCCACATTCCCCCCTTTCAAGCTTAGAAACAAGTCACCGTTGTTTCTCCAGCTTGACTCTCATGTTGAACCCCGGTATAGACAACTGTGTCTCTCAAGGGGATCTCTTCAGGGGGCATTTCACAAATTAGTCAAGCATACTCATGCTCTTCTTCTGCCAGGGGGGGGGGCAGGGCTCGGTATATGGCCATGATGTGGGTTTCAGTGAGATTCTTAATGCTTTGGGCCACCATTCCTCTGACTAGAGATATGCAGCAAGGGGTGATGCAAAGAAGTATTAGGAAGACTAAGCCTCCTACCGCAATGGCGGTCAAAAGGCTATGTAACCATCCTACTCCTGGGACCCAAGACCACATCCATTCCCAAGGATTCTGACTGGGTTGGTTATCATTTATAAGGGCCTGTAATTTTGGCAACTCGTCCTCAATAGTGTTGTTGAGGACATGAAACTTCACTCTGCAGTTGCCTTCCGGGACTATTTTACAAAAACCTCCTGATTTGGCAAGGAGATAGTCAAGAGCAAGTCTATTAGCTGCTGCTATCTGGTTCAAATCCTCAATCTCGGACTGCAACTGTCGGAGGATATGTGTAGTGGCATTGATGGCTTTCTCCAACCTGCATGTTAGGGCAAATAGTGCTTCACGATTTTGTTCAGCCACAACTCCCGGATGTATGCCGATGGTGAGGATGCTAACGAAGCCTCCACCAACAGCACCCACAGAGCGGGCCAGGAAAATCTCATCACTGCACTGTTCCCCTTGGACTTCTCTCCTCTTTCTGTTTCTAAGAGAGGGTAGAGGAAGAAAAGCCTCCACAGTCACAGGGAAAGTAAAGGCACCCATTCCCACACATTGATAATTACCAGGGTGGTAATCAGTGGTTAGTCCATTATACAAGAACCAAAGATTGGGGTCCTTGATCAGCCAGCCAGAACAGATGGATCCCTGTCCGGTGAAGTTGACTGTATATTGGGGAAAGTATGGATACAGATCTGAGGATGTGGTGTTGCTTTGGTAAGAGGCGTTGAAGCAACCCCACAACCAAAACTTAGCAGTGCACTGTGTGTAATTTCCCAGCCAACCTTTATGTTGGTGGTGCTGGACATGCGGCCAACCTTTCCAGGTTGCTTCAGGTTAAGAACGGACCTCCAGAATGAATTAAGTACTTAACCCAAGGTACCACTGTAATGGAATTTATATACCCCCCTATACCCCGGGGTCTCAGGGCAGTTCACAGAATAAAATCAAGATATAAAACCATAAAAGACATAATAAAAACAAAAACCCAATAGCCCCCCTCAAAAAGAAAAAAACCACTTAAAAAGGGGATAGGATGCAAATCAGATCAACCAAAGCCTTGGTTAAAAAGGAACGTGATTAGGAGTATGCACGATTCTAGTCCAGGGATCAGCAAACTTTTTCAGAAGGGGGCCGGTCCACTGTCCCTCAGACCTTGTGGGGGGCCTGACTATATTTTGGGGAAAAATACGAACGAATTCCTATGCCCCACAAATAACACAGAGATGCATTTTAAATAAAAGGACACATTCAACTCATGTAAAAACACGCTGAGGCCGGATTGAGAAGGCGATTGGGCTGGATCCGGCCCCCGGATCTTAGTTTGCCTACCCATGTTCTAGTCCTTCTTTGATACCCCAAGATTCCAGAGTACTGATTCTAGTCAATAACCCAAGATTCTAGTCCAAACTTTGTGTCATAAATTCATCCCCAGCGGCAGCTGAAGAAGACAGCTTAAGGACATAAAGTGGCCTGGATGAGGCCCATCTAGTCCAGCACCCTGTTTTCACAGTGGGAAGCCCCCAGGCAGCTTGACTCCTGTGGTTTCCAGCAACAGGTAATTGCTTCTCCCAAAGAATGCTGGGAACTGTAGTTTCCTAAGGGGTGCTGGGGATTGCAGATTGTAAGTGTTATGTATGTACTGAAGTTCTCACCCTGGGCCAGCAGGGGGATACTGTAGATAGTTTTCACTCAGGTCCACATATGGGATTGAGAGTGACATTCAGTGATTGGATAGTTACAGAGAGTGTTTATATTTTATTTTCGGTTTTTCCCCTTGCCAAATATATTTAGATATACCTTTTAGCCATGTGTTGAAACAATCTGTCTAGCCAATCACCGGAATCAATTGAAACAGAATAACATTCTTGGCAATACAGTTATCTTTATAGTCGACACTACCTAGTAGTGAAAGATCCATTCTGCTCCAAATTTGCAAATTTAATATCTTCCCGAAAAGACCCTGATGTTGGGAAAGATGGAGGGCACAAGGAGAAGGGGACGACAGAGGACGAGATGGTGGGACAGTGTTCTTGAAGCTATGAACATGAGTTTGACCAAGCTGCGGGAGGCAGTGGAAGACAGGAGTGCCTGGCGTGCTCTGGTCCATGGGGTCACAAAGAGTCAGACATGACTAAACAACAACAATATCTTCCCAGGTTTTCAAATAATTATCTTTAAACAAATTTATATTGTTTGCTGTTGCCCATACACCTAAATACTTACCCCATGGCTGTGATGGCAGCCTACATTTAAAGCATGGGCTTCACCCAAAAAATTCTGGGAACAGTAGTTTAAGGGTGCTAGGAATTATAGTTGCATGTGGGGTAAACTTCTGTTTTTGGGATTCTTTTGGGGTAGCTTTTGGGACTTTTTTGTTCAGAGGAAAAGTGAGGAAGAGAGGCCACATGGATAGAAGCTTATAAAACGATGCACAGTTCGGAGGAGGTGGAAAGAGAAGTTTTTCTCCTCCTCTCACAACATCATGGTCATCTAGCGAAGCTGAATGTGGGAAGAGTCAGGGCAGAGATAAAGAAATGCTTTTTCACACAGCTGTGGAACCGTTAAACTATGGAACTCACTGCCACAGGAGGCAGTGACGGCCACCAACTTGGATGGCTTTAAGAGAGGACCAGACAGATACATGGAGGAGAAAGCTATTGATGACTTAACCACCATTCTGGCAATGCTTTGCTTCCACGGTCAAAGGCAGTCAGTCATGCTTCTCAATGCCGGTCACTGGGAACTAGAGGAAGGAAGTGGACTTGTGCCCTGGTCTTATTTGTGCGCTTAAGCAAGACAAAGGAGATAGTGTTGGACTTTCGGAGGAAGAGAGAACTAGCCCCGCTGTACATTGGGGAGGGCTGTATGGAGAGAGTCTCTTCCTTTAAATTCCTGGGAGTTTATCTCAGTGAAGACCTTACTTGGAAAATCAATACAACCCAGCTGGTTAAGAAGGCCCAACGGAGACTTCATCTCCTCAGTGCATTGCGAAAGAACAATGTCAATCAACATTTGATTGTCCTTTCATACTGCAACATAGTGTGGTACACTGGTTTGACATCAACTGATAGGAGGTGCCTACAGAGGGTGGTGAATACAGCACAAGATAAACTGCTTCTGGTGCAACAGGACACCGTGATGGACCAAAAATCAGGCAAAGTCGTGCTGAAGTCACGTTTCCATCTGGCATGTTGGTTCAAAAAGGCACCCAAACATTGACGTCAATCCTCAGGAACTCTTGTATTATCTCAAGATGCCGCTGAACCTGTGCCCCCGAACAGGCCTAAGCCATGCAAAAGTGATTCTTCTGTCCACCATCTTGTTGCAAAATGCTGCCCAGCTTTCCAACAGCTTAAAAAAGTGTGCCCCCACTCCCTCCAGGAACCCCTAATGTAGAGTTTGGCAACAATATCACAAGAAACTATGCCCCCAAATGGGTAGAGTCATGCCGGTGTCATGCTTTGTTCCGCCATCTTGATTCAAAATGGCGCCTGGCGCCCATATGTTTCTGCCCCACAAGTCCCAATGGACACCAGCCATGGGTGATTTTTTTTGGGGGGGGACCATGTTGCCATAACTCCCTGCATTCACCATGCTGTGCCCCCAGCCACACTGCTACAACGTGAGTCCCTAGTAAGTCCCAAGCTCTCCCTCCCGTTCTTTTTTAAAAGGCAAGTCAATGTAGGCATCAACTACATTTTATTTCATTTCGATTTCACTTCTCTCCTTCCCTTTACAAGCATTTTAAATACTTCCCCCTCCCCTGCAAGAGAAAACGAGAAGACGCAGGAAGAAGACCACGATCCTGCGCCTTTATAATAAAATAAAAACAAAATAAATAGCCGGCCACACACTGCGGCTCCCCAGAGGAGGGCAGTTGCGTCGCAGGCGGCTGTGCTCATCCTGATTTTCTGCAACTCCCGTTCTGAACTAGAGGCTTGTGAAGCCATCAGTCCCATTGATCAGAGGCTGCGCACTGAAGCAGCAGCTGAAAGCTTTCTTTTTTAGAGTGCAACCCAGAAACATGGGGGTGGGCCAGACAGAGATTTGGGGTTGGGGTGGGGATAAGGATTTCTAGCTGCCATTAGTATAAGGGGGAAAGGGATTGTAATAACCCAAGAAGGGCTCGAAAACATCCTCAGAGTCTTTTGGATCAGAAGGGAGATGTGCCTGTCTTAACCGGCCTCCCGCTTTGAAGGCAATGGGGGGAAATTCAGCCAACGGCGCCCCCTAGAGGAGTGTCTGGGCCACTGTGGTTCCAACCTCGCATCCCTAAGGTTTTTGACTATGCTGCCAGCCAAATCTGGGAGGCTGCGTGCCTTTTCTCAACTTTCAAGGTTCCGCCGGACAGTTCAAGAGCGTGTGCACGTCTTCCAAGACCTGCCAGAGGCAGCTGTCCAGGGGGAAGTCGTTGTCCACCAAGTTGACCAGGTAATAGTTGTCGTGCATGTACTGGAGGATCATGCGAGAGGGGGACTCCTCTTCGTACAGCTTGGCCCACTGCTCAATCCACAGGGCAAAGGCCTCATCCTGTCCGAGGGGGGCAGAGAGAGAGAAGCAGGTCACACTTAAAAACAATTTGAGGTGGGGGTGGGAGTGCAGGAGGAACTATGGGAAACGAATTATTATTATTATTATTTATTGAATTTATATACCGCCCTATACCCGGGGGTCTCAGGGTGGTCCACAGAATAAAATAAAATCAAGATATAAAATCACAAAATACATAATAAAAAACAAAACATTTTAAAAGGGCCTAGGATGCAAATCGGATCAACCAAAGGCCTGCACTAAAAAGGAACGTTTCTGCTTGGCACCTAAAGGTGGATAATTATAGAAAAATTATATACTATATAATTATAGTAAAAATAGAAACAAACCAAAAAAGTTGGGGGAAGTCTTTGAGAATTTGAGATGTATGTAATGAACGAAAATGAAAAATGAATAATTTTTTTTTTAAAAAAAATGAAGGCACCAGGCGAACTTGCCTGGGGAGAGCATTCCATGGACGGGGAGCCACTGCAGTAAAGGCCCCTTTCTCGTGTTGCGACCCTCCAGACCTCTCAAGGAGGAGGCACACGAAGGAGGGTCTCGGAGGATGATCTCAGGGAATGAGCGTCTGGAAGAGGCTGCATTATGCAGACTCAGACTTATCGGCGCAACTCGCTCAGTGTTGCCTGCTCTGGCCAGCAGTGGCTCTCCAGGGCTTCAGGCTGGGTTCTCCCCCAGTTCTCCCCGGAGATGCCAGAGACTGAACTCGGGGCATTCTGCGTGCAAAGCAGATCCCCTTGCGCTGAGCTACAGGCAGAAGAAGCTGCCTTAGACAGAGCCAGACTATTTGGTCTGTCACGCTCAGCACTGCCTCTACTAACTGGCAGCAGCTCTCCAGTGTTGCATAAACAGGGACATTTGCCAGCTCTACCTGGAGGTGCTGAGAAATGAACCTGAGCCCCTCCTGCATCCAAAGCATATGCTCTACCCCTGAGCTATGACCCTTAGCATTCAGAAAAGGCACCTGCTTAGCCAATGTGACTAGATGTGACCATATGAACCTACCCTGACCCTGATATCATCTTCTGAGGCTCTCCTTTGTGCGCCTCCGCCTTGAGAGGTCCAGAGGGTGGCAACACGAGAACGGGGCCTTCTCTGCAGTGGCTCCCCGTCTGTGGAATGCTCTCCCCAGGGAAGTTCACCTGGCGCCTTCATTACACACTTTCCAGTGCCAGGCAAAAATGTTCCTTTTTAACCAGGCCTTTGGCTGATCTGTTTAATATCCTATACTAAGGTTACCAGATTTTTTTCAATGAATCTGGGGACACTTTTCAATTTCAATAGGAATGATATGATTTTGTCAGGGGACTGATTTGTGAATCTAGGGACTGTCCACAGGAAAACGGGGACGTCTGGTAACCTTATCCTATACCCTTTTAAAATGTGGCTCTTTTCTGAGTAGGGTATTATTGGGTTGTTGTTTTTATTCTGATTATATTTGTCTGTGAACCACCCTGAGACCTCCGGGTATAGGGCGGTATATAAACTCAATCAATCAATCAATCATCATTATCAGGGGTCAGCAAACTTTTTCAGCAGGGGGCCGGTCTACTGTCCCTGAAACTTTTTGGGGGGCTGGACTATATTTTTTTGGGGGGGGAATGAATGAATTCCTATGCCCCACAAATAACCTAGATGCATTTTAAAGAAAAGGACACATTCTACTCATGTAAAAACACACTGATTCCTGGACCATCCATGGGCCGGATTTAGAAGGCAATTGGGCCAGATCCGGCCCCCGGGCCTTAGTTTGCCTATCCTCCACCACCATCATCATCGATGGGCCACTGCTCTGATCCAGCGGGTTCTTATGTTCTTATGACTTGATACAGACCTATGAGTTCACTGAACCTGTGCAGGCAAAAGTGGGGGTTCTACCCCCAAGTTGTTATTAGAGGAGCAGAGGTACCCCGGTACCACAAGTTCTAGGGAATAGTAATTGGCACCTTGTACTTCTGTTCACATACATTTTCCACGGAAATTTACCAAAGCCCCAGATCTGTACCAACAGGCTAAGAGTTTCCTGGGTGTTTGGGGCAGGGCAGGGAAGAATAACCCTCTTACCTTCCAGTACATGAAGCTAACCGGGTCTACAACCGTCGGCTGAATGATCTCTCTGCCGGGGAAGATGCCCCACGTTACAGCATTGGGTTGCATTTCATGCGCGTTGGTGATGTTCTCACCCTACCGACGGGAAACAGGAGGTTGTTTAGAAGGAAGAGAGGGAAACAGCTGCATCACGGTTTTGTATACACCTGTTAACTTGCTGCCAGGCCTGTACAGATCTCAAGACACGGGTGGCGCTGTGGTCTAAACCATTGAGCCTCTTGGGCTTGCCGATCAGAAGGTCAGCGGTTCGAATCCCCGCCACGGGGTGAGCTCCCGTTGCTCGGGCCCAGCTCCTGCCAACCTAGCAGTTCGAAAGCGCCCCAGTGCAAGTAGATAAATAGGTACTGCTGCGGCGGGAAGGTAAACGGCGTTTCTGTGCGCTCTGGTTTCCGTCACGGTGTCCCGTTGCGCCAGTAGCGGTTTAGTCCTGCAGGCCACATGACCCGGAAAGCTGTCTGCGGACAAATACCGGCTCCCTCGGCCTGAAAGCGAGATGAGCTCCACAACCCCATAGTCGCCTTTGACTGGACTTAACCATCCACAGGTCCTTTACCTTTTTTCTTTTTCTTTTTTACAGATCTCAGGCCCAACTGAACAGGCCTCGGTCCAGTATACCTGAAGGAGCATCTCCACCTCCATTGTTCTGCCTGGACACTGAGGTCCAGCGCCAAGGGCCTTCTGGCGGTTCCCTTGCAATGAGAAGCCAAGTTACAGGGAACCAGGCAGAGGGCCTTCTCGGTAGTGGCGCCTGCCCTGTGGAACGCCCTCCCGCCAGATGTCAAAGAGGAAAAGAACTACCAAACTTTTAGAAGACATCTGAAGGCAGCCCTGTTTAGGGAAGCTTTTAATGTTTAATAGGTTATTGTATTTTAGTGTTCTGTTGGAAGCTGCCCGGAGTGACTGGGGAAACCCAGCCAGATGGGTGGCGTATAAATAATAAATTATTATCATTTCATTATTCCTCCCTGCATCCAGAAAACTCCTCCAGGGAACGATATGCTCAGCTGATCAGATTCTCTGGCTAAACAGGAGGCATTGAAACTGGGCCACAAGGAGGAGCCATGAACCCAATGCCAATTGTCCTAGCAGAGGCTGAACAGTTCTCAAAATATTCTCCAGAGATCACAAGCAGAGGGTTTGCTCCCCACATACGCTCTCCGTCCAAGCATCCCAAGTTTCCACGGAAACGTTTTCACTGCCAGCCTACCAGAGGAAGGACCAGGGTCGGATTAAACCCAGTGGAGGCTCCTAGGCAGTCAGAATCTCGCAGGCCCCCTCACAAATTATCTCCCAATTTTCTTTCAAGATCAAATCAATATTATTTTGATCCGTTGTTGAGGGGCCCCTAGGCTCGTAGGCCAGTGCCCAGTCTGTCTGTTTGGTAATCTGGCACTGAGGAAGGACGCACCTTGACATTGACAATGTGGTAATTCACTCGCTGGCCGTAGTTCTTCAACACTGTTTGGAGGGCTCTGACGTTCTCGCTGGAGGTGAAGAACTCCAGGTAAGCCTGGAAGGAGTCGAGAGAGGAGATGTTGACACCAAAGAATCCCAGCAATGGCACAATTTAAATGTTTAAATTAACTTGGGGGGGGGGGAGCAGAGGTTTTTCTATTAGGAATTGTAGGTGCCGATATTCCAAGGGAGCAGAAAATACTTTTTATGTATGCGACGACAGCCACCCGGTTGTTACTGGCCCAGAGATGGAATGAAGACAAAGTCCCTAATAGGGAACCCAGAAAATGGTGCGCAAGGCCTTATATAGACATTTTAAATTCCCTGCCCTGTCACTCAAGACTACCCGTCCATACATCATACCTACATCACAGAAAAGGCGGTCTACAACAGAAATTTGAATGCTGTTGTTTTTCCTGTTTGCCAGCTTATCTGATAATGCCTTATTTGATTGCCTTTCCTGGTAGTCTGGCCATTCCTTTGAGATGGTGATTTCTCAATTCCTGAGACAATGGGAAGGCTCCCTCACCCCCTCCCTCCTTGCAGAGAAAACATTTGGTCAGTTTGGGAGTCAAAATGGTTTCAGGTCGGTCTTCCTGTGCTGATCTATGTATGTGCTTGGTTGGTACATTTATGAACATTTCTTATATATATAGGACCTTAATGGTTGGTACATTTATGAACATTTCTTATATATATAAGACCTTAAATTTTACTATTACAATAGTACTGCTTGGCTGTCCCTTTATTGGTCTGTGATTGTGTTAAATCAATTTTGCTCTACTTCAGTGTTTCTGCTACCATGTGGAGCAGAGCAGCTTAGAAACAGCAACGCCAGTTGCCTCTCTGAAGAAAAAGACCCTCCTCCCCACCCCACCCCACCCCCCCAGTTCACATTGGGATTAGCTTTGGGGCACTGAGCAAAAGTCTCACTTGACCTTAATCTTATTTGGATTAAGAGAGAAGGGAGACGGTACCAAAAAAAAATAATAATTGAAAAGGGTTGATCCAAAACCTGGATATTATTAGGAATGCTTTTTTTGTTTCAACGGAAAGGTAAACTAGATAGACTGGGTTTCTCATTGTGGTCAGAGTTTTTAAAAAAGGGGGGAAAGGGGTGTGTGGCGAAGATCAAGAGGCTGCTTTCGAAAGCAAGACAAATAATACAAGCGCTCTGGTGGCTCACTGGGAGGGGAGCAATTTCGCAGCGGGGGTCCCCGTTTAATGGGGGCCGGTGACACAGCGCCCCATGGGCTCATAATGAGAGCTTTTGAATCCGCAGCCCTGCATCCTTTTGTCTCGCAAGTGGCAGATCTGCTAGCCCCCTGCTAGCATTGCTTAATCACCCCACCGCTTGCTTTGTAGCCAGCTGGCGCTGAGGATCACAGCTCCCCCCACTATATACTCGCTCATTGTAAGGGGCTTGTCACACACACACCCCTCCCTGTCCCCACACTTCAATATTTCTGAGGCGGGGAATCTTTCTTTTCCTCTGCTGCTTCTGACACCTGCCGGCACCGAGCGGCCAGCCTTCTTTGATTTAGCCGGCCTTGGCTACGCCCTGCCACTTGAGAATTGCTTGGGCCAAGTTACAGCTACAGATCAACTTTTCAAGCTAAAGGACGAGGGGACGAGCCACAGCCCAGTGGCAGAACACCTGCCTGGCATGCAGAAGGCCTCGGGGACCAGGTTGAACCCTCCGCATTTCCAGGTCTGCCTGGGAGAGAGTCTGGTCTGAAACGTCAGAGAGCTGCTACCAGTCCGTATGGATGAGACCGAGCTGGACAGAGCAATGGCTTGACTAAGCAGAACACAGTTTCCTATGTTCCTGTGTCTAAAGAGAAGGGTTGAAAGGACCTGTTGATGGCATTTTACCATTGCACTGTGGAGAGTGTATTATGGTCTGTGTGTGTGGTTTGGGAGCTGCACGGTCAGGCGAAAAACAATGCTGTCCAGGGTTGTAAAGACTGCGGGGAGAATAACTGGGTGCACTCTTCCCACCTTGGATCAATTCTATTCTTCCAGGTGCCATAAGAAAGCTGCAGAGAGAGTGCAGGATAGTGCGCTACCCGGAAATGATCTCTTTCAGCTTCGGCCTTCTGGAAGAAGGTACAGGGTTATAAAGACTAGGACTAGCCGCCTGAACACTTCCAAGTTTTCGGCGTTTGAGAACCAAGGTGTTTGAGAACCAAGGTACCACTGTATATGACTTCATGTTAAAAGACAACTAACTTCCTGTGTTCCTATCCCTACTGAGCGATGTATACCATTTCCTGAAACTGGACCCTGAACAGCAGCCTATAAACATGTCAAACAAATCTACCTTCCTAATTTGCCATAGCACACGACTTGGAATCGCAGAACTGTGGAGTGGAAGGGACCCCAGAGGTCATCCAGCCTGACCCCTGGAAGTGCCTAAAGCTTTGCCATGAAAGGCAGTGTGGTTCTTCCTTTCACACAAAAATTGATCTTATGCAAGAGGACAGAACTGCTTGGACTGAGAGATGGAAGGGAAGGAGAGAAGAGCATAATGTCCCCAGCCATGTTACCTTTTGGAAGACGTAGCCTCCGTCGGGACCCCAGCCCACAATCGGGTCGGTGGAGGGCTTGCCGTTGATGTTCGGCTGGGAGTTGATGGTCAGGATCCCTCTCCTGTTCACCTTGGCCAGCTCTTCTTTCATAAGGTTGGTCTCGGGCGCCAGAGGTTCATCGTTCCAAGGCAGGCAGGTCACCTATGGGGGGGGAGGGAGAGAAAAACTATCAATATTTTGGAAAGAGGAGAGGGCAGGTTGGGTGTGCACACAAATGCACAGCTTTCTCCCATGTTTCCAAATCCCCTTAAATTTTAAAATTCCTTTCCCCTGTTATACCTCAAGCAGACACACACATGTGTTAACCACCACAATAATTTATTTGTACAGTGATACCTCAGGTTAAGTGCTTAATTCGTTCCGGAGGTCCGTTCTTAACCTGAAACTGTTCTTAACCTGAGGTACCACTTTAGCTAATGGGGACTCCCGCTGCCTCCGTGCGATTTCTGTTCTCATCCTGAAGCAAAGTTCTTAACCTGAGGTACTATTTCTGGGTTAGCGGAGTCTGTAACCTGAAGCGTCTATAACCCGAGGTACCACTGTACTCTGCCCATCTGACTGTGTTGCCCCAGCCACTCTGAGCAGCTTCCAACATATATTAAAAGCATTATTATTATTTATTGAATTTATATACCGCCCTATACCCAGGGGTCTAAGGGCGATTCACAGAAAAAAATCAAGATATAAAACCACAAAATTAAAAATAAAAACAACCACCCAATAGTCCTCCCCTCCAAAAAACAAAAACCAAAACCCCACACCTTTTAAAAGGGCGTAGGATGTAAATCAAATCAACCAAAGGCCTGGTTTAAAAGGAACTTTTTTGCCTGGCACCTGAAGGGGTGTAATGAAGGCGCCAGGCGAACTTCCCTGGGGAGAGCATTCCACAGATGGGGAGCCACTGCAGAGAAGGCCCTGTTCTCGTGTTGCCACCCTCTGGACCTCTCGAGGAGGAGGCACACAAAAGAGGACAAAATAAAACATTAAAAAGCTTCTCCATACGGGGCTGCCTTCAGATGTCTTCTAAAGGTTGTAGAGTTACTCATCTCCCTGACACCTGATTTTCCAAGTCCCTTCAAGCACCTTTTAATGTGGGGCTGTAGCTCAGCAGTAGAGAAGGGCCTGCTCAGCATGCAGAAGGGCCCTGGGTTCAATCCCTGGCCGGGTAGGGCTGGGAATAGGAGAGCCATTGCTGCCAGTCAGTGTAGGCAATACTGAGGTAGATGGAACCAAAGTTCAGACTTTGTACAAAGCAGCTGGTTCTGTTCCTACAATTCACAGCTGCGGAACAGAAAGCAACGCCTGAAACAAGACCATCCAAGTGTCCCTATTTTCCAGGGGCAGTTTTGGATCTACAGAAGCCGCCCTGGTTTCTGATTTGATTCCAGAATGTCCCCCTTTTAGAGAGTCCCTATTTTCATCAGAAGAAGGCTGATCGCCGAAGAATTGATGCTTTTGAGTTATGGTGCTGGAGGAGACTATTGAGAGTCCCATGGACTGCATGAAGATCAAACCTCTCCATTCTGAAGGAAATCAGCCCTGAGTGCTCACTGGAAGGACAGATCCTGAAGCTGAGGCTCCAATACTTTGGCCACCTCATGAGAAGACAAGACTCCCTGGAAAAGACCCTGATGCTGGGAAAGATGGAGGGCACAAGGAGAAGGGGACGACAGAGGACCAGATGGTTGGACAGTGTTCTTGAAGCTCCCAGCATGAGTCTTGAGGAGATTTCACCCCTCCCATATCCAAGAATCTCCTGAGGAGTCTGCTGATTCTCCAGAGAGGAGGAGGCGTGTTCTGCTCTCTACTTATTCTGCTCCAGCACCACATCAGAGTCAGTCAGTGTGTCGGAGAGAGAGAGTGTTAGAGAGAGATTGTGTGTTTAGAATAAGGTTGCTGCTAAGAGCAGCTGTAGACACTCAGTGCGGTTCAGCATTCATTTATGCTTAGACCTACTTAGCTCTGTATATAGTTGTATTATAGTTGTAGATAGACTAAAGAAGATATTCTACAGAGCTGCTCTCCAAGTTGTTTATATACTCTGCTAGACTCTGCTGTACTCTGCTGTGCGACGACTGTCTTCTTGTGAAAGTGAATCCGGTGCTCACAACTCTAAGCTGTGAGTCCACAGCACTTTGACCTGTTCCTGTCCAGAAGGTGGTCTCTGGAAGTGCAACCCAGCTCGCCTGGCCCAGTTGGGGGTGAAGTGGATGAGTCCAGTTCGTGGCACTGGCTCAAGGGTGATGCTGACAAGTCTGACCAAACTGCGGGAGGCAGTGGAAGCCAGGAGTGCCTGGCGTGCTCTGGTCCATGGGGTCACGAAGAGTCAGACACGACAAAACAACAAAATTTTCATCAGAGAAATGTTGGAGGGTAAGGAGTTATGCGACCCTCTCCCCCAAGCCAAGGAGATAAGTAACTACACGACTTTGGAAGACATCTGAAGGCAGCCCTGTAGAGGGAAGTTTTAAAAATATTTTATCAGTTTAAAACTGATGGAATATGCGCAGCTTGAGGACCTAACATACAGAATAAGAGAAAGAGAAAAACACACATTTAAAGAAGATTGGAAAATGTTTATTGAATATATGGGGGCGGTGGGATTGTGTACACTTGAAAACGTTGACAGCATTAAGATAAATTCACCAGTGTAAATAAGTTTTGACGGATGTAATAATGGAATACTGAATGGTTTAGTTTATGTAAAATATGCAGGGATTTATGTTATGCAAAATGAACCACGGAAAGAGAAGAAGGAAAGCCATTGATATTTTAAGGAGGTTTGAATATTCTAAAGTGTAAATCAGAATATATGTGTGTGTGTGTGTGTGTATTTATATTTACACACACACACACACACACACACACACACACACACACACACACAAACAAACACACACATATATATATACACATACAC